>NC_143439.1:38320876-38623906 GCF_987193195.1 Phasianus colchicus
TTGTGCAAAACAGCAAACCTGTAAAGCAAAACGGTGCAATAATTGCTGAAGTTTAGAACTTAGCAAGAAGCAATGAAAAGACAAAAATCACAGTAACTCGTATTAACAACAAGGAAAAATAAAAAGCAATAGGTTTCCTAGTCATTTTTTTCTGGTTTCTATGTATGTGTTCAGAATGCAGGAAAATTATTCATCAGTTGTTATTGGTTAAGATGCTTAAAAAAACACACATCAGCTTGGGATTTGTTTTTGGTGTACAAAGCTTCACGAGTACAATGCAGGTTCATGCACAAATACTATCTATACACGAAGTATATAATGGAAAAAAAAATACCTAAGAGCAAAACAAAGGTCCTACAGATAGATTTTATCTAGTGTAACACAAACTGGGGCAAGATGGGGAATAGGAGGGGAAGACCCACAAAACTGATCAGCATTGCAATTTGTTCTTGAGCTAGGTTGTGTGATGTATCATTAAAGTAAGGGATCACAAAATGTTTCAGCCTTCTCATATTCAGCAACAATTATGCCATGAAATTACATTGGCTATTTGAACTAACATGCACTTTGCTATTCACCTATGTGGGAACCTACACACAGATAAATTAGCCACTAATGCAACCAACAATCCACGGAGAACAAAAAGTCGTGCAATAGAGGTAATATTTAAACAGAATTAGCATTTGGGAACACACATACAGAGAGTAATCATCGTTGTACATAAAATAAGCAATCTCCATACATCAAGTAAGCAAATAGAGTAGGATTGTGTTTCAGAAGGCATATAGGTAACCACTCAAGGCTGCACAGTGAGGTCAGGATACAAAGGCACAGAGGGTTTGCACACCACTGAGCCAGGCATTAAAAGTGTTCCTCACCTAATTGCACCTCTCTGCCATAAGCACCTGATGAAAACCACAATTTCACCTGGAACAACCTGGAAGCTTCTCACTTCCAGCTTATTAATTCAGATCAACAAAGCATTTTTTTTCCACTCACCTGATCCATTACAAAGCATTTATTTCTGTTGCCCAGATTACTGCACCATACTAACTCACTTCACAACCACTGATTCCAACTTATTTTAATCTGAAACAGATGGATGTCATCAAAATGATTCTTTTTACAACTGCAGTACATATCAAGACAAAAATATTTCCTTTAGAATTCCTTTAAGTAAACTCCAGCATATTTTCCACATCTTTTGCTGTTACGAAAACAGACCGCCTTTCTAAAAACACAGCAGGGTGAAAAGAAAGGTAGCACATGAATTCACACTGACAGAAATCTCTTATAGCTTCCGGCCTGAGACAATCAAGCACTCAGATGAAGCTTGACACAGAGGCAGATGTCAGTGGGCACCTGAAAGAGATGCCATTTAAAACTAAATGGTAACTATTAACACTGTGCTGTCTCCTCTGTAGTGCATGTGCACACAACACATACATACACACAAAATACATATTTTGATCTTAAATATCCTTGAAACAACAGTTGTCTTGGTAAAAATGTTAATCAAGATCAAACACTAGAACTCACAAGCAGTAAATTCTGACACTCTTGAAAGTGATGGTTGAAACACCTTTGCCCTCAATATGACACATGGATTACCTTTTTTAGTTCCATTTCTATTCAAGCTTTACAACAGTAAATTAACATGCCAGACCTGAAATAATCTGTTTTCATACTTTTAAGAGGTTGTTAAGGTTGAATGACACATACAGACATCTACAACTTCTTTTTTATTAAGGATAAATCCATCATAGCTTGTTTTTTCTTTCACGCAGAGTAACACAAAAGGCCAAAATGTTAAGTCCCCAGTTACTGCTGAAAGCTCAGATGGTACGTAGGACCATATAAGCACGTTTCATTTGTTTCTGGCTAAGATGATGCAAGCAGCATTTTCAAAATAGACTCTCATTTTCTTGATGCATACTTCTGTCATCTAAAAATTAATGCAAGTCATTGCAAGATTCATTACATACACTTGAATATCAATTAAAACGTGGAATATACACTTCTTGTCAACATGCAGAATTATTATGAATTACCTATACATGATTACTTCCCTGTACAGAGTCTTCTATTCCAGAAGCATCTTTGCCATGTATGTTCTCATTCTGAAATAACAGTGCTTAATTGTAGAGAGAAGAGCAATAGGATAGCTAAAATCCCAGTAGAAAACCAAGGGACATCAATGCTCCTTTTAGATGCCTTGGAAAATATCAGAGCACATCATCTCTTTTCTTTAAAAAAAAAAAAAAAAAAACATGCTTTATCACTGTAGCATGTACTGATCTCACATTAGGTGAATATAATTGTACCCACCTCTTTATAGTCCATCTCTCCTATTTCAAAATAGTTTTTTACAGACTCACATATGAAGCGTAAGCAAAACAACTGACCACACATGACAACAACCTAGAAGATCAGCATGCACTTACATGGAGTCATGCCAGGATTATCGCTAAGACTTAGCAGTCAGGAGCACGAGGGTCAACAGAGATTACATCAAATCACAGAGAGCATCTACTGTTCTCTTTTTTGTTTTAGGAACTAGCAAAGATACTAGAAAGCAACTGATCAAGCCAAGGTAGAGAAGAAGCAAGCAAGCTCACCAAGCCTGGTATTTTTACAGCCTCTCTTGCACAATGTTTCTACTACAGTATCTCAGACCACTAACCACTGTCATCTGGGGCATTATATTATTCCACACAAAAATGGTGCTCTTATTTAAATCAAACTGGAATATACAACTAAAAGACACAAAACACAATTCAGTCACTTCACATACAAATTCACGCATAAATATCAGTGCGTACTGATAGCTGAAGGAACTTTCAAAGGTTCAGCACCGCATTTTAAAGCTTGGAAACCGTATATCTATTTTCTTTCCTGATTTGGTTGTCATCTCTGATTTTTCAGTAAGTCATCATTAGTTTCTCCTTTTCCCTGTTATTTCAAGGTCTTTAAAGTCATTTTTGTCAGGACTGTGCTCTCAGCAGTTTACTCACTTCGACACATCACAAATTCAAACCCATCTCAACAGAACTGTCTCAGTAGTCCACAGCAGCCATTTTCTGTAGTTTCACCACACTAGGTAACCATGATTTGGGATCTGTGGATTTTTCCAGTTGACACAGTAATCTCATGACATTTCTTTTTTCCATAATTGCAGAATTTTTCCTTGAATTCTTAATGCATTTCTGTGGCACAGAAGCTGATGTGCTGGTCTTTGCTGGCTTGTTGACTGGTGAAGACAAACTGACAGCCAAATGTCATGCAAAGACACTTTCTTCACAAAAACATGAAGCCAGAATCCGTTGCACCCTATGATACATAGCACGTCATCTCTCCCTACGCAAACACCTCTGATATTTTTAAGTTGTACAATTATATGTAGATCATATACAAAAGCAAACACACTATCAACAAGGAAGAGATTACCAAAGAGTATGGTGAGTAGTAGGTGACAAACATGAGAACATGAAAAGCTGGAAGTCTGGACACATCCAATGCTGACACGTTAATTTGCAAAATCTCTCCTGGCACTTTGACATGTCATTCAAACATAGGGATCTTTCTGTCTACATGGGGCTCACTAAGATGCACAACCTAATCAGAACGTTATTAAGATGCCATTAGAACAAGATACAAAGAGCTGAAGAATACTTAGCCGGAATCTTACACTACAGGACAAAGTGATAACCTGGCTAAATTAAGCAGCTTTTTTCTAATGTACTATTTTGAGATCTCTAAACTGCTCCATGAAAATTTTAGCTATTGTTAATTGTGTATTTAACACTGGACTGCTCCGTAACGTAATTTCTTCTCACAGTAACCAAGGTTGAATCTGTACCATTTATTCTATAGATATATAAAAAAACTGCTCATGATCCAGGTTAACATACACTGTTAAAAAAACAATTACCTCCACCACAACACGTTACACACACATGCAGTAAGAAAGTGCTACGAGTCTATGACAACTATCATTTAACTAAGCTTTTCTTCAGCTTTTGAGTGAGGATGAACAACTCCAAACAGAAGTGAGAAATTTCCCGAGTACTGTGAACAAATGAGCTACTGCGTAGAAAATAGCCACCGTAACGTTAGTATACTCATAGCACAATGCAAAAGTGCTGTTTATAATTAGCTAGTTATCAGACTAGCTGATAAATATATTATTAAATTTAGCATAATAAAAATGTGAGATATGTGAGAGGACAGAATGAACATTAGATAATGTTTAAAAAAAAAAGGCTGAGAGGCTTCTTCCATGCTAAATGTTATGTCAGACTTTTGCTCGAATTTCAAATGCACAACTCACAGAATCTGAGTAACTAAATTAGATATGGAAATTAGTGTTTTATTCAAATAGTCAGAAACCTTGCCTTCTGGATCCTCTGTCCTCACTCTGGTTGCTTTTCCTGTTTCAACAGAGCCCATCACTCACAGCACATACCATCATCCTATTTCAAAGGCACTGTATTCACATGTGCAAAAACAAATTGTGATGTGTAGTGCTGAAGTCATAGGATATACCCAACTCCCTAGAATTTCTCAACACATTCAGATTTCCTGGTGAAAACCAGCTTCATGCTCAACAAGGAAACAGAAGGCCAGAGGAGCCTTCTGTTCTCAGTAACTAAAAGCCTGCTTTTACGGTAACACTATTTAAATCATCCAAATACATGTTTGAAATCATTTCTACAACAAAATTGTATCTTATTTCACCAAATCACAGGAATGAGCCTATCCTTGGTCCACAACCCCAGATACCTCCCTGTGAGAACAGAACCTAGCAGTAAGATCTGTTGAATATTTCTCACTTGTTAGAGTTTATTGACTGAATTGCAGGAAAAAGAGAAGTCAAAACCAGTGTATAGTTAAGAAATAGATGTTTGTCACCTCAATTTAACACATTTGTTCTGCATAACTTTAGTCTACATATTAAAGTCTCAAAACTAACAACCCTTTTAAACGTACTTTTCAAGCAGCCTCTCTGGAACTCTGTGCTTAGAATTTACAGAGAACGTTTAAGCAACAAAAACTTTTGAAGAGGCTGGTCCTGATCAGCAAGTAAGCAAGACCTATTAACTGACATGCATTATAAACATCAAGAAAGTCAAATAACTAGTAGTTACAAAAACTTCCATGTTAAACTGAATCCTGTATTACTGTTGGACATGAAGTCAGCATGAAGACAGAATTTGTCAGTCTTCAGATTTTTCTGGCTGTTGATGCTACTTACAAAATCCTGAATGGTAAGGAAGGGTTTGTTCAACAGTTGCTTCTCTAATTGGTAAAATGTACATTAAGCAGTTCTTAATTGACTGGTGACTTATCATATTAATATATTCAGGTAACATCTGGGGTTGAGAATTCAGCTCAACACAGAATTAAATTTGCATAATGTAAACTCAGAATTTCATGGCTTCTTGATGTTATTCAGTACTTGAAAGATGTAGGGAGAAAAAATGGCAGCAATGTAAACACATTTCATTTATTTTTTATTATCAGTATCAATTTCTGCTCCTACCCTTGAGGCAACCACTAGATTTTATCCCAATTGGCTTGGTTATTCTCTGATTTCAGCAACCATCTGCTCAAACAAAACACCATTTAATTGGGTGCAACTCTACAAGGGAGCACAGAGGAGGTGTTACCATTACTCAACTCATTTGTCACATATGTTTCTTTTGCCAGTATGGTTACTTTTTCCACACTAAAATCCAAATGTAAAAGGTAGGAATTGAAAAGGAACGGTTTTTCTCAGGAAATGCTTTCTGTAAATGTTGTCAGTTCTCATATTTTATCTTTAACACCCTGATCTTTTTTTTTCTTTTTTTTTTTCTTTTTTTTTTCTTTTTTTTTTTTAATATTGCACTGAAAGCACTGCCGATCTTCAAAGAACAGCAATTGAATAACGGTGATTTTGTGAACTATAAGCCTAAACTAAGATATAGCTATGCCTGCAAGAGGGCAAAGACTTTAAATTGTTTGCTAAATCTTGAAGTCCAAATGGCACAAACTCAGTAATCTGGCATTGGTAAATGTTTTTTAATGATATAATAACCCTAATCGAAACATGGGTGACAGAACACACTGCAACAGGCTGCCTGGAGAGGTTGCAGGGTCTCCTCTGGAGACATTCAAACTCTGCCTGGACACGTTCCTGGGTGACCTGATCTAGGTGTTCCTCCTCCAGCAGGGGGACTGGACTAAATGAACATTCAAGGTCCTTTCTAATCCCTGGGATTCTGTGGCAATTTCCCCAGTTTTTAAAAAAGTAACATTTATTACCTGAAAGAAAAGAAAGACATACCAGTACTTTATTTTCAAATCCACTTCCTTTGCATATGTTTTCCTTTTGTTATTTTACAGGAAGACATAATGGAAGATGGATGAACAACATGCTATTTTCTTATTTCAATTTCAAAAATTATTTTCAACATTCAGTTTTCCCCATTTAAGCACACAGAGTAGATTTCGTGGTGAAAACTAGCTTCATGCTGGTTCACACTAGAATGAAGTACATCTGCTATACATACTTCAGTTGTACTGAATTTATTAATAAACCACCTTTTCTTGAACATCTCCAGTAACAATGACTCAATCATCTCCCTGGGCAGTCTGTGCCAGTGCCTCACCACCCTTTCTGAGAAGAAATTTTTCCTAACATCTTACCTGAACCTCCCCTGGCACAATTTGAGGCTTTTCCCTCTCATCCTATCTCTGGTTTCACGGGAGAAGAGGCTGACCCCCCCACCTCATCACAAGCACCTTTCAGGCAGTTGTAAAGAGCAATAAGGTCTCCCCTGAGCCTCCTCTTCTGCAGACTGAACAATCCCAGCTCCCTCAGCCGCTCCTCATAAGATCTGTACTCCAGACCCCTCAGCAGCTTTGCTGAGTGAGCCATTCTCTGGACACATTCCAGGGCCTCAATGCCTTTCTTGTAGGGATGGGCCCAAAACTGAACACAGTACTCAATTTGCAGCCTCTCCAGAGCCGAGTACAGGAAGTGCCTCCCTGCTCACCTCCATGACATATGTTCATTATAAAACTACAGCTGTATTGCAATGCCATTATTCCCATAACGATGGGAAAAATCCCAATTATTTGTGCTGGTTGTTATTCTGTGACAGCTTGAACATTTTTGAAAACTCCGTTTTGAAATTCCAGTATTTGCAGATGATACATTTTCCAGCCATTCTTTTCTTTCCAGTGGAATGTACAAATATTTTATCAGTTTGGACTTATTTTTAACCATGAAAAGAATAAGTGACTATGTTCAGCAAATCAGCATTCACTGAAATTTTTACCACATCTTTGGACCAAACAGATCTCAAATTAATCATGTTCATCACCAAAGGATGGATATAAACAGAACTGTTTTCTTGAGTTTGGGCCAAGATTAGCAACAGCAGCAGCAAAAGGGGAAGAGAAAAGTAATGTGAAATCAACCCTTCTTTGAGCCAAGAAACAAATGTCCTCTATAAAACCTTTATGATACTTAGCTGCCACAGACAGCTGTAGGAGTCCTCCCACTACGTTCATTAACTTGACATACTGGACATACTGCCAGCTGACTTTTACTATGTCAATGAAGGATTTGTGAGAACAGAGGCAAAACTGCATAGCTTTCTATGAAAAAGAACCCTGTAAAAGCCTTTTGCTCAGCTGCAGTTTCCTTCTTGACTCTCTATTTGAAACAATGTTATTTTAATCCATACTGATGTTAAAGTATAAAGCAACATCAATAAGGGAGGCTTAATCCAGAACAACACACCAGTACTAACTGAGCTTCAGGCGTATGTAACCCCTGATATCCCACTGGGCTATTCACACCCTTAATAACTACATACATAAATAAAATCTGGGGTAAGTCTCAGCTTGGAAACAAAGCGTGCAAGTCAAATTTATAGCGATCAGGATGAATGTAAAACAGAAATACAGTCTAGATTAAAAAACAAAAAACAAAAAACAAAAAAAAACCCTGCAAATAAATAAAAGATGAGTTTAAAAAATAAAAGCTTTTACCATAGTCTGAGCGATCCTAAAAACTAGAAAAATCTTCCTACCTTTTACTACAACTTTCATTCTACTCTAAGAGTAGAAATAGATAATCCTTTTGTTTACTGGGAAAGTTTCCTGAATTGAAATTTGAGTGGAAGTCTAGTTTTTATCATTTACTGAAACAGAAAGGATTCACAGAATGTTCAACTGAACCATGGGCTCAGTCTCCTTTCTCCTGTGTGACACTTCCATTCACTGAAGTCTCTTCAATTCTGATATGGAACCAAGATTCCTGCTAAAGGAATGGAATCATACTAAAGGAAGCAGTAGTATTTTGGATCATCTGGGCACCACATATTCAGATTTTGGGATATTTGGAACCCCTTCAGAAGTTGGCAGGCATCTACATGATTTCTGTTTCAAGTTTCCATTACTAATGATGTCCCTACATGTAGAAGTAACGGTAATAATGTGAGAACATCTTTAGAAAGAATTAGCATGCCATTCCAAAGACACCTAAGCGAAATCTAGCCTATGAATGAAGTTTATGACAGAGTGTTGATGAAGAATTCTGTCATTAATTTTTCATCCTTTTCTATCTGATCTGGTCACTGGAGGGATATTTTCTATTAAGAGAAACATGCTAACACCATCAGTGCTAATGAATCAGACAGATCAGACAGCTTTACTTACCTAAACACCATTAACCGATTGCCAATTGATTCAAATTTACTGGCGCCATAAACAGAAAAAAATGATTTCATGTTCCACTGAGATGGACTAAAATAGATGCAAACAAAATGGGTGTTATTGAAAGGCAGCAGTTTCTAATTCAAAGCTAGTTCTGACAGCAAGACTCATCTTCCTGTAAAGCAAGGTAAAGCAGATTGTGAAGCAGTAACTGAATTATTTTTAACTCCATCTTTCGTGGGAGAAGAAGAAAAAAAGTTTCATTTAGTAGATTTTTTGGGGATTCATGTACAAGTAGCCCAGTACCCAACATGGATAATTTCCTTTTGTTTCTTGACATTAACTTATTCCCAGCTGACAAGGAGTTACACCTGAAGCACATCCAAATCAGACAATACCCTTCTCCTCTTTAAGCATGACACTTGCTGTGTATGCAATGACTATAATGTTAACCAGTCAGTGCTTCCCCTTAATTCCTTGCATAACATTACCTTGGAAACAAAACCCCTGTAAACTTGGGGCTTAATTTCAAATAATTCTGCTCTGGGCATCAGACAAAAGAACAAATTTTATCTAACTTCACCTGAATGAATAGCTCTTCAGCTGTATTTTCCGCCACCTGTAAAACCCCCATTTTGGAAACTTGCAATTTTCTGTTTCTATTTAAAACTTTCTGGCTCCAGTTCCACATGCTGTAGTAATGGGCGTAGGAGAGCAATCTGGACCATGAGCCCCACACCCTACAGTCACAGATACTTCCCAGATTTTGGAAACAGCCTACCAGCACTGTTCATCACTTCTCAGTGTCACTGCATTGCAACCAGCTCCCTACACTGAGTGTCCTGCTGCCCTGTGCCACAATGCCAAAGACCACATCACCGTGGCTTTGCCTGAGAAGCAAGAATCTCTGCTGGGGGTGTCTGAGCCTTGCAAGAGCAAATATAATTTCAAGAGCAAATAAAAAGGTAGTTAATCATCAAGGAGGGAAATCAGTGCACAGCAAATGCGATGAACCACAGGAACCAAAGTGTTCAGTCACCTGAGATCTCCTGGTAGCAGCACATAAAAAAAACCTACATGTATGATTGTGAAAGTAGTTTGGATTTTTGTTTGTTTTGAAATATTGTTTTTACTTCAAAGGTGAACTCAGATCAACATCTGTCTCCCCATTTAAGAGAGTTATTTTGCATTATGTAGACAACTCAGGAGAGTCGTACAAACACACTCCTGATTTCTTCAACAAGACGGGTCTGAAGCAGCAGACTGTATTTGATTTTGGCTTAGAAAGATTAGATTATGAACAGCAATATTGCCACATGAATTTGCCAAGTATCAGGTAAATTATTCTGTACTTCATATCTGGTAGAAGATTCATGGAGTCGTCACACTTAGCTTGATGTAGCATCCCTTCTCAGGCACCCTTCATACAGCAAGCACAGCTACAGCCATATAGAGGCACAGGAAGCCCTGAGCTAGCAAGTATTGTGCTGGATGCTATATTCCTGTTTGAGAGAAAACAGTGTACAACTTCTCCCTTCAGGACAAAACATGACTGACATTTCTAATCTACAGATATATTTTTTAAAATTTTTCTATAAGTAATCGTAAAAATAAATATAATAATGAACTGCATTCTTCCTAGGGAAATAAGGAAGGCTATATTCCTTTATAACCTTTAAAGGACTGTAGCATCTGAACTACCACCAAAGCAACTCTGTCAGTCCCTCCCAGATCCAAAGCCAGGATCTTACAATGAAACACCTATCAAACCCATTATCAAAATACGTGATCTCTGCCTGCTATGAAAAGCTCTGAAGGCTGAACTAAGAAAGTATCTAAAAAATAACCAAGGTTAAAATCACATGCTGCTGGATTTGGTTTGCTCCTGCCTCCTCACAGACTGGACCTTATGCAGAAGAGCAGCTTGGGGACTGTAAATTCAAGCAGGGGGAACTGCTGCAGAGTTTGCTTATTTGAGTTTTTCTTACCACAGGGAACCTCCATACATTGCCTAACAGCCTCAGCATAAGGGAAATATTATACTGTCTGTCCAAAGCAAAATCAAATAGACATCCTCCCTCCATCTCCGGCCATGCCAGGAAGCTCTGTGCTTTCACTCCTTTTCCTCCTTACTGCTGTTTCCCATCAAAAATGCTGGAGCTTATTTGTTAATTAAAAACTGCTTGGTAAGAGAAAAAAGCTGCCTGAAAGCTCAAAGAAATAGCTTGATTTTATCATTTAAGTTGAACCAAGTTTTATTTCTGAAGAATTGATCCAACTGTGTTATCAGGTAAAAAAGCAGAACTGGTCAGAAAAAAATCAGTATCTTTTTTTTTTCTACCAGAAAACCGAGACAGTACCAAGCATATGTTCTTCTGGGGCAGTCAGAACTTCTTGTGAGCTGCTGCTGAGAGCACCCCCAGTCTCCTCCTCCCTTCTGAGCTCTACTGCTCATCCAAACTACAGCTTCTACAATGTACTGCAGTAAGCCATGCAAATGCAAAGCTTAAAGATGAGAACAATTTTTACTTGTAGATCAATATGGGACAAGATCAAATTTGAATGCATCAGTTTTTATGGTTTTCTGATCTTGTTCTGCCAGAATTTTGATGTTAAGCCCTTTTATTGTTGATTTTCATGAAAACAACCATTTTAAAAATGAATTTGTCAAGTAGAGGGGAAAACAATGGAAAACAAGGGCACTTAATTTGCTATCAATACTATAAAATATCTGTCTCAGAGACTCTCTTTTGACATGACTGTTGTTATCACTTACTGCTTGCCTAACTCTCAGCTTTGCAAAAAGTTGTCAATGTACCCTCCTTTGCATGCCTGCCTCCTGTTCACTGCTGCACTACTCTACATAAAGACATTCTCTGCTGCAAACATATACAAGTAACAACATGTACTGGAGAAAACAATTTTAAAATTTAAAAAAAAAAAACACACAGATCCTGACTTCTGTTCTGCGAACAAACAGTGTAGGATCATTTACGGTAGTCACATTAAACTAGGATAGCTGACTACATCCATTCATTTGCAGGACTTGCTTCACTAGTGTTCTCTCCACATACCTAAACCTTTGGGTAGCAAACAGTACTTCTCAGCTACTGCACAGCTTAGTGACAGCTACTTATTAATCACAATTAGTCATCGCAACAAAACAGAGCTTGTACATAAATATGTCTTGCAGACTGAATACTGCAAGATATCGAGCAAGATCCAGGCTGAGCAAACAAATCCTTTTTCAAACCAGCATGCATAATTCTCTCCTTCAACTCCTGTTTACTTCAGCCAAGACTTACGCGGGCTTCAGGTTCTTTACTTTCTTCGCAGTTGCATCCATAATAGTCAGGGACTCTATCCAAGTCCTGCATGTTCCCTGGCGTCCTCATGCCCTTGTCTGAGTGACATGCGTGGCAAATGGGTGCATTGCCCATCGCAGTTCTCCTGGTAACCCCTCCAAGTGGGACTGCAATGGGTGCGCCTGTGCTCAGCACTCCAACTCCTTCTGCCCGCCGTCCTGTGCCACAGAGAACCCGAAACCCCAGCAACTGCAGGCAGCAGTCGGTGACCATTTCCAATTCAGGCACTGCCTGTCTATTTTTACACCTACCAGGCCAGCTATGCATGTAAATGGAGTTGGGCTGGGGTGGGGGAACTGCCTCCCAGCACACAGCCAGCCTGCACATAAAGTTAAAGTCCCACTGTGTGAAATGCCTCTACATGTGAGGGTTATTGAATTACCCAGTTGCATGCCTTTGAATGTTTTGATTTTTTCCTACCGCTCTCGGCCCCACTGTGTTTATATAAAGCACTAAATTTCAGAATGTTGCTAATGCCTTTCAAGTTTTTAAACTCAAAAAGATGATTGAGTTGCATCTATTTGGTATTTACAAAGCAAGACAAAATGTCTGAGTACAGACTTCACAATCATTTATTCCAGTGATCCATGTTATTTCACATTCATGTAGATACTAGCTGTACTGAGCTTGCCATGGATTGATACAACCCGACTTTAATTTCTGATAAGCTCAAATGTACTCCAAAATAACAATCTCTGATGCTAGATCACTTTAGCTCTTGCCTGGAACATGTCTCATCTTGTTCTGATTATTTGTATTTTCAGTTTAGGGCTTTTTCTAAGCTAGAATAGTAACTTTTAAAAAGAGAGAGGGAGAGAGAGAGAACAAGGACATTCCCCCTGTGTTTGAGTTAGTTATCATGATGGCACCCAAAAGAATGAACGTCATCTGAAGCATTATGTTCTCTCTTCCAGAAGAGGTACACAGCAGAATTTAAAAAGCATACAAAGTTAGCTGAGAAATAATTAGCGTTTTTTAAATGCTTCAGAAACAGCTAGAGGTAACAGAGGTAACATAGACAGCCTGCCTGCCTGTAGGTAAGAAAGTTAGGATAGTGCAATTGCACATTCAACCCTTGAGTGGAACTGGACATGTATTGAAAAAATCAAGCCCCAGATTCCTCAGAAACAGAATGAACCTTAAAAGACATGTGCCACCTAGTCAACATCATTCTTTTTGGAGTTTCAAAGTATGCCAAGTATTGCAACACACAGCAGGCAGGGATCCAACCCACCCCACTGACTTCTATCCAGTGACCCTTCGCAGCAGTGCCAGTTACAATCAGAGAGAGCAGTCCCCAGCCCCCTTTTAAGGATTATTGTTCTGTAAAGGGTTCTTTTTTTTTCTTTTCTTTTTTTCTTTTTCTTTAACTACTATGAGGTAGATTTAAAATGGCTCTATAATTTTGCTTTCCCAATGAATGCACCAAGATGGGATCATTAGTTCCTTTGACTTCGACAAATCTAGGGTACTACAATGTGTTATGAGTTTGAATACATGCTGGACAGACACGTACACAAAGTAGCTAAATTCACTGTTCCTTTTGTGTATGTGATTTTATACTTACATAGATCTGAATGAAGCCTACCAGAAAAAAGAAGAAAAAAAAAAACCCCACTCTGAACTACAAAAATAACATTTTTTTCAGCAATTGCCAAATAAAAGTGACAGAATGTTAAATCTTACACTCAAACACCCTGAACTTCAAATCTAAAATGGCTAATGGACAAATGAAGGCTTCAGCTCACATTAAAATTATAATAACTAAATATGATGTGCCCACATTTACTTCTTAGCTATGGGCAGGTCCAGATGTGAATTTATCATAATGAGAATGACAGCAGCCCCAACCACCACAACTGCATTGCAGCTCCCACAGTGCTGAAAGCAGTGACAGAAATGATGTCTGGGAAGTTTTTGTGTGAGGATAGCTGACCCACAACTACCTTACACTTGCTCCTCTTGATTTTCCTGAACTCTTCCATAAGCCTGCCCTAAGACAGTAAGGTATATACACGAGCATAATTCCTATGTGCAGATATAAAAATAAAAGGATGCAAGAAGGAACGTCACCAAAAGCTTCACTTGAACAGTGTTCATATAGTGAAGGATCCAACCTGAACTGGAAATAAAAGCTTTTGGATAGAGCAGTCAATTTAATGTGAAATGAACTGCTTATAAATATCTAATGCGTAGGAGTCAAGTCGATGAGGGCAGAGTCTTTTCACTGGTGTGCAACAATAGAAGGGGTGATGGGCAGAAACTGGAAGACAGAAAGTTCTATACTAACAGAAGGAAGAACTTCACTGTCAGAGTGATGGAGCAATGGAACAGGCTACCCAGTGGGGGGAAGGGGGTTGGACTCAATGATCTCTAGAGGTCCTTTCCAACACTGACAATCCTGTGTCTCTTACCAGAAAGCAAGAGAATAAGGGGAAACAAAGCACCAGCTGAAAGGGAAAGGGTGGCCAGAAAACAGCAGCCTGCCTTTCTTTGAAATAATGCTTGCAGAAAGCAAGAACAACCTGTGCAGACATTTATCTGATGGAGAGCAGAGGATATGTTTTCTGCCACAGTATTTCAACAATATTACTGCTGTTTGTCAAAGTAGTTCAAAGTCATTAGGGCTAATTACCCAGAAAGCAAGCATTTTCTTGTTTTGCCAAACTCAGGCAAAGTATATCTCTTATGATGTAGGAGTCAAAGACTTTGAGGAGGAATATGCTGCAAGACCTTTGCAAGTTCCCATGCCCTTTTTTGCTTTTGTTATTTGGGCTGAAAATTTACTGTATAATGCGGTGATAGCAAATCAACCAGATCACAAAGGCATGCTTCTCAAGCACAAGACTCATACTGCTCCTAGTTTTCTCCTTTGTACAGAAAGCCTGAGCCTGCTCTGCTACATTGACAGAACTACTCTGAAGCTGTGGTATTGCACCTTTTCGCAGAGCAGCAGAACGTTTAAAAACCTCCTGCAGATAATTCATGAAATCTACTAATTTTGCATAGTATATTGTATCTTGTACTCCTCAGTAACACAACAAATCTTTTGGCAACAGCGGTTCCAATAGTTAACTGCCAATCCTTCACTACAAAACCTTCAGGAACACCTGAATGTGCCTGGTAAGACACAAGCACAGCATCTCATATGCTGTACTTCATGGTTCATTCTAGGACAGCAAGCAGCTGACATAGACGTGATCTCTCTTGCTCCCCCTAAATGTTGGTACTACAGGAGACACATAAGAACTCCACAGTGCAGAAGACCACCTTTCTGCTCCAGTCTTTGCCATACGCTTGTGTTTTAAATTTGTACACATTTCTCACGCTTCTGTGGAAAAAAAAAATCACACTGTGTTTCATGTTGAGTCTGTAGGTTTTCCACAGTACTTTTTGGAAGTTGAGAGTGGTTCATTCGCCCTTCCTTATTGTCACCTGAAAATGTACAATCTTAAAGACTGGTAATCATTGGGATGATGCAAAGAATACAAAATTGAACACGACTGCACAAATAAGGATGACATGAACACAAACGTTGACATATTGAGCTCAAAAGATAACAACTACCACTTTGCCTGGAGCTACCAGACAGCCATAAGGCTCGCTCTTCTCTTGGCATCATTCTTACACAATGCAAGGGCTCACTGCAACACTTTCACTAGCTATTTTTTAATGAAGAATCTGAGGGGACCGTTCTCCCCACAACATCTGTCTTTTTGTACAACTCAAATAACACATTGTGATTGGACTACAGCAACAAAAAAATGCAGATCAAATAGTTCAAAATTCTTGGTAAAGAGCACTACCAGTTTAATAGGCAGCTGCAAAAAATATGGCAACATATGGAGAGGAATATCATCTGCCTTCTCCATTTCAATTAATGCCATAGGCCTTGGGAAACATTCTGGTTTCATCACTTAGACATGCTCTGAGCCTGCAGCAGTTATGATCACCATCTTTTCAGCTACACAAAGCCAATACACAAAACAACAGACAAAGTTCTCAGCAGACTTCTGAGAGTTTCATTCTGAAAGATCTTTTCCACTAAGTGCAGCAAAATGTACTTTCCAGTTTTGTGTAAACAGCCATTAAGTAAATTTGCAGAACTCATTATTTGTTACATTCTGTCGCACAGCCTTCCTAACCATTCCAGTGTTCCTAACACTGAAAAGAGATACAGCTGAGGATAAAATTACATATAGTTCAGTAAAGATTCTCATTTTTAAACCTGACCGGAACACTCCCACATTATTTACTTTTTGACAGAAAGGAGATCTAGCACATCACAGAATGCTTGTTCTGAGTAGCATTTAATATTTGACAATTTTCTCAGATATGCACCTGATTCAGTTTAAATGTTAGCATTATACAGCTTCTGAAAAAAACTGCCACTCCTTCAGTCAGCAAACAGCAGCACATATTTGTGACTTTTTCTACTGTCAGGTTTACCTGAACTTTGTCATACCTTAAAAATACAAAAAAAAAAAAAAAAAAAGACAAATCTTGCCATCAAAATGATGCATGCTAACGATATAATGACTGAAATAGATGTTTTTTTTCACACGTAGTACAGCACTTTTATTGTACTGTATCTATTATATGCTACGTAGCGTAGCCAAGAAGTTTAAAAAACAATTATATGCTATCATCACTGCATATCACCACCAACTTACTTTGTTTTCATCTTTCCAAAGATCCTTGAGATAAAGAGAGTCATCTCAACACACTTGGATTTCCTGCTACTGGCCATCACGAAAAACACTGCAATACAAACCCACTGACCTGCTGCCACTTGCAAAATCTCAGCTAAGAACTCCAAGACCAAGGAGTGAGAAGCAGTGAAAGCAAGGCTATAATCTAATCTCAAGATGGAGACTTAATGTTATGGGTGCCATTCACCAGTCCAGGAAGGGCAAAGCTTATGTTTCGCAAGATTAAACAGGGCTAATAATGGTTGGACTTAGCCAGTTACATAGCAACAAAAGTCAAATGTTCTGCTCCTCTGAAAATAATAATAATTCTTTATTCCTTTTGCTATTACTATCAAAGCTTAGTTTGCCAGCAGAGGTTTCTGCTATTTTCTGATGTAGCAGAGAAACTAAAGTAACTAAACAGTCGGTACTGTAAAAACATTAGTGTCACAAAATAAACGATAAGATGGTAATATGGAGAAAAAGAGAGAGCTCTAAGCATCAAGGCAAATCACAACTTATATATTGCACAATTTCTCCAAATTTATTAATTTTTCCCAAGGTATAATCTTTTCCCAAGGTAGACTTCCCTATTATATCCTTGTGTTTAAACACACTGATTAAAAACAAAAACAAAAAAAAAAAGAGAAAGAGAGAACAGACTGTACTGTGCCCCATGTATTTCTAGATTTCTTGAACTTTGAATGTTTCGTAAGTGCAAACTCTTTCACTCCTTGGGATTCTTCAGTAGGAAGGCTGAGTACAACACTTGCTTCTGAAAATTATTTTGAGTCAGGCATCGAGCTCATGCAGGTTATAAACTTGAATTACTTATGCTTTTATATCATTTATGTCACTTTATGTTTTACAATAATAACCCTGATGCAATTGTTCTCCCAAAGATTCAGTCTGTTCTTTCCTCTGGTATTTATCTCTGTGTGTTGTTCACAGAGGTCACAACAAATAATTCCTGAAAACCAGGTAGCCTTTATGAAGAGGTGGTTGCCTACTACAGAAGTCCTTGCAACAAATCCTTTCCAGTTTAAATAATGGGAGTACAATTAACTACAATTTTTTTTTTCTGAGCCATTTTGAAGATGACAAATCATTTTGCTATGCTCTAGAAGATGAATATTTTAACACAGTAAGCATAACAGCCCTCTGCAGCCAGTAACAATGAGAGCCCTTACTCTAAGCAGCACATATGTCTTTGCATCCCTATGAGAACATGAGAACAGAGAGTCTGTCCTTCAGACCTAACAGCCATGCATCCTGAAAAGGCCACAGGTGTAACAGCACAGGAAAAAGATAGTTTCATTCATCGGAAAGTTTAGAACAAAGAAGTATATAACCTATACAATAATAATATGTTTTTAAAAAAGCTTAGATTGTCTTTTTTTAAGGTCTATTCAGTGCTTATCCTCTCACAAGTATCCATTCCATGAAACAGTCCAGGCCCAGTCACTTACAAATCACATGCAAATTTTTCTTGTAAAAACTAGCCTGAACAGTTTCTTCTCAGCATAGCTTCCCTCTTCTGTTTTCCAAAGAGAGATATTCATTGGAAATAAAATGTGTGCTAATATCAAACAATGAAAAACACACAGGAATTATTACAAGGACCTACCAATAACAAAATCAGCAAAATGAATAGCTGACTTTGAAAGTCTGGATGGAATCCACAGAAGGAAAAGCATGCAGTTGTTGGGTAGAATTTTCTTAAGCAATGACAGCAAACGTTGTTGGGCCATACAGGCAGATCAGAGACTGTCAAAGATCTAAGTGTGCCAGAAAATTAGGAAATTAATACCTGCTTGCCTTCAACTCAAGGCAGGACTTTGTTGTTCTTGTGGACTTGCTTCTTTGCCATCCTTGTTTTGCAGACCGAAGGAAGTATTTTCAATGCATAGCAATATTTGTACTTGCTGACATACAGAGAAAAGTAGTCGCTTTATGAAATTACAACTGCTCACTGAATTAAAAAAACCACACGCTATTCAGCATAAACACAGCATGTACAGGCAATGATGAAAAGACACAGCATCAAATGCAGTCATTGTACTTTGCTACCATAGGAAGCATTTGGGTCAACCTTGTGCGGGACCAACTTCACTTTGATTAACACTGTAGGATCTTACTAGAAGCAGCAAAGTAAGTGCAGTGACGAAGCAAAGCTTTTACCACGCTAAGAAAGTAAATACAGGGTAGTAATGAATGCAGTTCAGAACCATCCAGGTCAAGATAACAAAAGCATATCGCCACTTCTTGTGCTTCAAACTGCTCTTTCTTTTTCCTCCCCTCTCGACAAAAGTAAAACCTCTTCTGAGAAATTTGTGATTTACATCTTTGTGGCAGTAAGCTTTTATATGTACCTATTTGTTTCAGGCAGTTTACTCTAAATCCAAACCAAATATCTGGCCCTTAATTAGCACTAAATTTTGTTGCTTAGCACAGCAAGGATACTAATTCTGCCTTAAGCCATCCCGTAGGATTTTGTCAAGCTATCTCATTCAGAATTCGTAATATCCAAATAAGGCCCCAATCCTCTTCTCTAAAGATAATCACCCTATCTTCTCTGCTGAATGCATCAGTGGGAGATCACTGCTGGCTCTGAAAATCTCATCTCAGCCTCTTAAGTCCATGTTACCAAAATACAGAAAGAAGAGAAATAGTCCTATACAAACACTGTCCTGCTCCATCTCCTTCCCTCCGAAAACACCATACAGTTACTGGCACTGTATCAGAGCAATATTACACTGCCTTCGTTCCGTAAGTACTTCTGGAATTCTCATTTTTCCTGATTTCCTCCAAATTTTATAAAACTTTCATATACAGTGAAAAAATATCATTTTTCCTTTTCATTTGACGACATTCATTAGAATGGACTTTATTCAGGCAAATGCCCAGCATTCAATGAAGTCCAGATGTTTTCCTGTCTAAACGCTTTTCCTTCTACAGTTCATTTATACAACAGTAGTATCTGCAGTGCTACTAATGGGAAGTGAGAGATTGATTAACTAAAATAAGATGGAGCAAAACAGCAATATGAAATGGAGTAATTGGTTTGCTCTGAGATTTAACATTTTGTTAATAAACTAATCTAATATGCATGGAAGAAAAAGGGTGAATGTGCATTAAATATTACAGAATATTGCCTCTGGAACATAAGGAAGAGTAGTTGTTGATACATTTTTTCTTATTTAACATTGTCTTACACTGAAACTAACAGTACTACTCTAAAATGGAAGGCTTCCCACTCCCCTTAAAAAGTTACATTCTCACAAGCTTTGAACATTTCTGCAGGAAAGCTTCAAGAAGGAAAATACTCCATAACTAATCATCATCCCTGGACCTATGCTCTAGGCAGGATGATGAGGCCAACACAGTGCCTAACAAATCCAAAATGTCTTAGCTATTAACTGAAAGTTATTAGAGCCCATCAGATCTTTTGTGGAACCGGGACCTCGTATATTTCTTTGGGTTTTTTTGTTTTTGTTTTGTTTTTTTGTGTTTTTTTTTTAAGGCTATTTTTAGGGAATCAACAAAGAATTGTATATTTTTGGCTCGTATTGTACTCTTGATTCAAGCTGTTACTCTCCCATAGCAATTAGAGGTTGCTGATGTATAATAATAACATATGGTCTTATGCATATATCAGCAGTTCATCTATTTGGTACCTTTTTTATTTTATTTTATTTTGCATCCCATGTCCACCTATTATTTTAGGGGACATTACATACATGCACTATGGCAAGTCCTACTAATCAGCATTAGAAAATGGTTTTATCTCAAATACTAAATTATTTGTTCTAGTAAGTAGCTCTTTATGGTTAAACTAAAACCCAAAAAGAGTGTCTAGTGTGACTGGAAGAAAACTAAACCTAATTTCCCAAAATTCACACATTAATAAAAATCAATAAATAACAATATACGCATGCACACATATTGAACATTAAGTTCATCTGTGTCAATGTTGAAAATAACCTTACTGAGAAAAATAGATTCAAGTTTAGTTGAACTACACTCATAAAAATGTGAATTTTTCTATTCTGTGATATAAGCCAGTGGTATATCTGCTCAACTTACCATACCACTAGCTAACTAAAATATCAAAACAAAATCTAGCATTACCTACTCCAACCTCTGGCTCTAAAAAGTCAACAAGGCTTCAATGCAGAGGAAAACTATTGGGCTTATTTTTCCTGTCCTCACAGAAAGAACAAGTCATGAAATGAAAAGTTATAAGCTATACCCATTCCTTGTAAACAAACAATACCTGAAAGTTGGTTCTATATCATTCCTATCTAGCACTTTTTGTTTCCTTACACTGAAATGTTTTGCACTGGATGATAAATAAAAGATGACAATCTTCCAAAAGTGATCAAAAGCATTTTAACAGCACAATAAAATATTTCAGTTTCCGTATGCAAACAACAATTTACGCCTTATAGTCATATAAATCATCAAAAAAAGGGACAAAATAGAAAAACACTGTATGTAACTGAAGAAACACATTTTTTCAAACATGCGGTTCTAACTATAAAAGTTAGAGATCTTATGATTAAAAGCACATTGTCACATAGTTCCTCAGCTAGACACATCACTCAGAAAAAAAACCCTTCATAAATATAAGCACCAAAAACATACTGACAAGTGTAGCATCTGTAACAAAGTTCACATCAGAGAAGTCTTTGGTGATTCTGAATTATGTCTACATTAAACACTGCAAAAGAGACAGACCATGAACAGCTAACAAAATAAAAAAGGCAAATTTCTGTGTACAGTAGTCTCTCAGGACTATTAAAAACTGTAATGTATCTATAAATTAAAGAAAGCACGATGACAGAACCACAGAGTTTATTTCCAGAGCATTCCTGAGAATGCTATAAAACTTTCTTCAGTTGCCATTCAGATGCACAATATTAACAGTGCTAATAAACACGAGGCGAAATATCCAAGGTTTTAAGAACAAGAAATAAACACAGAAACAGACAACAAATGTTAACTTTGGGCTACTTTAGGGCAAGGACAAATTCAGCAGAGCATGAATGCAGGAGAAAGCATTTCCAAAAAAAAAAAAAAAGCTAAAAGACAAAGATATCATTAAAAATATGTATCGAAGCAGGTAAGTTTCACCAGGTTCTCTGCAGTTCAGCAGCAGCACCTATTAGATGGGATCCCTATGGAACGACGACACCTCAAATGCCAATACAGCATTTGACTTGACGAAGATCCAACAGGCATTAAGACACCACCACCACCTCTGGACCCCTGTGCCATGGCAGGAAGGCAGTGATGCCAGGGCAGGCTTCTAGGCAGCAGGCAGGACACCTGCAGCAGCACTGGGCAGAGGGCGGCCATCTCAGGAGAAGGCCTCCTGCAGGCAGCGTAAGCCCCTACTGTTTAACTGCAGTAGCAACCTCGATAAAAGGGCACGTAAAGCAGACGTTTAACTGCAAAATAGATTTCATGATCTACCCAGTATAATATACTTACAAAGTTGTTCCTCTCCAGGGACCATCTTGCTTCAAAAAGTAATAGTTTTTGATGTACAGGTTTATGAGGTGTATTAAAAACATGAGTTACCCATTTTGTCTAATTTCTCTAGAAAAATATCTAAGGGGAAATACTCATCTAAACTGCATGGAAGCTGTGAAGCACTGCTTCTTCCTCCTGAAAGGATCCACACAATAACCAGATTCTCTCAAAACTCAATACTGCATTTTTGGGAAAAGCTCAAGTAACCAGCTTACATTACAACCAGCTTGAGTAACAACAGATGCCTTCTGCTGCACCCAGCTCCTTTCCACTGTTGACACCATCTGCACACTCTCAACACTGCCCAAGTATTTTTTGTGCAAAGGACCCAAAAAATTCAAAGGGCTCAATATGCATGGGCCAGTGTAGAGACAACACTATCTAGTCTCTGCTGCCCTTTCAACGGGATCCGTTTTATCTTATTCTCACAAGAGATTCTTGGATTTTGAAGGAAGATGAACACTTGGGCTGCATTCACAGCGTGGGCAGGCTTCTAGGAATGGAAATACTGCGAGTGAAACAATACAGTACAAAATACTTTTATTTCTTCCTTCCTCTTCCAATATAATACTTATTCTATCACATCTTTTTACTTTTTCTTCAAAATAGTAATAACAATAAACATATTTATAAATGATTATTATTCAGATCTCTGACTTCTGCTTTCTGGTAAATCCAGGTAACTACTTAGCCAAAAATTATGAGTCACCTGTATAAATTCTCACAGAAATTCAGTGGCAATATGGAAGGAGAGACTGCGTACAAAACCACAGCTATGACTGTAATGACATAGCAGAGGTGCCAGTCAAAAAGGAATAAATATCACAGCTGACACAGTCCTGCTATAGAAGATACAACTATTAAACTATTTCTTTAAAAAAAAAAAATAGCATTAAGCCTGCACATAAATGTTTTAAGGAGATATAATGGGAACTGGATTACATGAGTTTGAGAGAAAATCATTCCCTCAGTTGCAGCCAATGCACAGTATCTGAATATAATAATATTTTTTAGGTATGCTTGAGAGATACCAAATGAAGCTTAATAAACTGGAACACTACATCCTTTGAAGCCTACATTTAGATATTTGTTTCTTGTAAGATTTTTTTTTTTGTCACTTTTTTTTTTTCTTTTCTTTTTTTTTTTTTTTTTAATATTTTCTACTGGTAACTCCTTACAGCAATTGCTGATTGCTCTTCTCCTTTGGCCGGATTCAACCTTAAAGCATGACTTAACATCAGGATTTAAAGTATTTATCAAAGACCATAACCAAACCCAAGTCCAATTTTGTTCCTGGATGCACACAAAGCAAGTGTATTACTTTGAGTGAAGTGTCTTCAAAACTGAACTGAACTTATAAATCAGCATTTCTGACCTCCAAGTTATATATTACCATTGGTATATATTACCAATTACTGGTTTATATTTGGTCAAACTGAGGTTACAGATCTTAAAAGAAATTAAAAAAAAAAAATCAGTGCAACTCTCACAGTGCAGTCCTTCAGGAGTCATGGATGGTTTATAGTTCCATCAAAGGAGACAGAACAAATATTGGATGCTAGGAAGTTCTATTAATGTCAACCAAAATGAACAAAAGGCAAACATCCAGTAATATAAAATAAAATTTACTTCCAGCAAGAAATAAAAATATATATATATAAAATAATCCTTCACAAAGCCTGTGCTTTTCTTTCAATATGAAAAATACAGCAAGGAAAGGGCTAATAACATTTTAAATTCTGTATTTCATTATAAATGTAATATTCCATCATTATCAAATAAATGATGTCCTTCAGCTATCCAAGAGCTTCCCCTAGAATCAGGAAATCCCTTGTGATGACCACTCCCCAGGCTCTGTTCCTTGGCCCTTACAAAGTCCCATGATCAGAGTGTGCAAGTGGATGGAGGACCAGTACTGGGATCAGGGAATCACACTACATGTTCTCATGACACCCAGCATCCCTCGACTGCAGAGCCTTTTCATATTCCCATCACTTCTCACCAGCCTCCTTTTGTCACTCTCACAGCTCGTTTATTTGGGCTTTATGGCTGAACATCAACATTTGCCCCAGAGGCAATTACAAGATGGAAAATAGGTCACAGGCCTCTACAAACCATTCCCTCACCAATGCACTCTTTTAACATTAGATTTCCAGTTTTTCTCCCTGCCACCATCTTTATAATACCAAATGGGATGGAGATACATAGAATTTCAATTACGTGCAAAGAAAAATGAATGTATTTAAAATTAGGTAAGCACAGTTGTTAATATACAGGGTTAGAAATAGATTTCAATTTATTTGGAAAAAACTTATGTTATGCTTTCTTTCAGGGAGCAGGGCATTTTCATATAACTTCCCCAAGCAGGCAAGTCCTATGGACTCAATTTAATCCTTATCAACAGAAACGTTATTGCTGCAGTATCATAGGTCCTTAGCCTATACTATATTGGTGAAGAATTAGGAAGGCATTACTCTTTGTGATGTTCCTGCTAACCGAGATTACAATAAATGAAAAAGAAATAGAGAAAGCACCAGCATTCCCAGCCCGCTAGAAGCTACTCTTTGTTTTGTAGAATATTGCACTAAACTTTTCTCAAATATCTTCAGGATCTCCAGCCAGATAATCCCCCTCAGAACAAAAGCAAAACTTCTCTTTTTGATACTAAATGAGAATAAATCAGTAATATAACCATTTACATCAACACTAATAAAATGAAAGATAGATTTGAATATTCCTATGAATTTTAAAAAGTGCCTTGTTTGCCACATTTCTGGTAAAGCAGCTATTTCTCTAAGCAAAATGTCTTTTGAAAGTTAATAAAAAATATTTTTAAATATTCTAACTTAATCATAGCAGTTTGGCATTATTACTGTTATTAATTGCTAAGCAGAATGGGTACAATTCTACATTTTGCACACTGCAAGGCAAACTCTTGCCAGGTTCAGACCTCAACCAGAGGTCACTGGCAAAACTCCAAGGCCCAGGTCCTCACCCAACGCCTTACCAGTTAGACTACAATTCCCACCTGAATTGTACTTAGTACTCAGAATGGGCAAAAATGTTAAGGAAAAAATCCAGAAGTATTTTATTTGGCATGCAAAAATTTTAGCCAAAAAGAAAAAAAACCCATCCTGATAAATATATATACTATGTAATAATACTCTAAAACAGAAACTGATTTTGTATAATTAAGTACTTCAAGTGGCTTCCCAGGAAAAGAACATGATGTGAGATCCCATGTGAGACTTGTGAAAAGTCCTACTGCATTCAAAGTGACAAATGAAATTCTCTTCTTTTTTTTTTCATTGCTGCAAAGATGACTCATTCATGAGAAGAGATCAACACCACATACATGGGAAGCAGCTGTCTCATTAAATGAATATTTGGCTATTCTTATCCATTGCCTACAAACCTGCTTCAACACCCACTGAAGTCCACATGATCTTTCTCTTTGGATCTCAGTGGGATCCGTTTATCCCTGGTTAGGTGGGTCCTCTCTCAGCCACTGCTCCAGCTCCCTCTTTCACTAAAGGACCGTGACCGACAAAATTAAAGAAGGAAAACCTCTTCTTTAGATCCCACAGTCTCTTTGAACAACAGTCAAGCATTCTCAGTCCTTCTGGAAGCAGTGAGGTCATCAGCATTTTCTGTCTGTGGGAGGTTTCAATATGTGCTTTTTCGGTTTTGTTGGGGTTTTTGTTGCTTTTGTGGGTTGTTTTTTTTTAACATAAAACCTACTGTTTCTAAAAGTGCACTTTAAATCAGATAATTTTTCCCTTTGGAAAAATAGAAAAAAATATACAAAGAAGCAAAAGCTTAAATCTCATTAGAAAGCATATTAGCTTGTCACTGGATATTGAATTCTTAAATATTTGTAGGGTTTCTTCTTAGACTTGGATTGAAAGTACAGTAAATAGAAAACCAAAACTCTTCTTGACACTAAAAAGAAATGGCCCTACTCTAATATTGCAGAACTATGCTATTGGAGCATAAGGACCTTATTTCACTTTTTATGAAGATAAATGCTTAGTAACTTACCCCAAAAGCCTGCAAAGTCAAGTTTTCAGTCTATGTTAGAAATTCTAATGACACTCTGACTTACATATTTAACATTATGCTATTGGGACAGGAGTTCACGCTCAATTACTTGATTCTTTTATTGAAATGACTCAATTGCACTATTCTTCAGTTAGACACTTCAATGGTTCCATGGTTCCTTTGATTATCCACATAGGGTTTATAGGTATATACATGTGAAGATTTTTGTTGATTGCCTGATTCTATTTCTCACTGAAAATAAGGGTTCCCCATCCCCACATATTTGGGGGAGGTTAAAGCTGCTCTATGAATAGTCTCCAGGAATTCAAAGACACAACAGTTAACAATTTAAGAAGTCATAACATGATTTAAATAATCTAGGAAAACAAACAAAAACCAAAATGAAATGTATATCACTTAATTATCTCACTGTGTAAAGCATGAGTCCATACAACACCAGAACAAGCATCTTTCCATCACAGGGACTGTGTTACTGCTTGTTGCATATATGCCATTATGAAGAGAACTGGAGACTATTTCAGACAGCCCTTGCTGAGCTGGTCATTACAGCAATGCAAACAAACCTAAAGGGCTACTGGGTGGAAGGATACCAACTACTGGAAAATACTTTCAAAAGCAAAAGTGAAGAGTATTCTGAATTTATGTTGAGATGGGTTAGAAGCATGCTAGCTTCCCTGCATGACTGAAGGAAGTATACTCATTCTTGAAAAGGCATTACATTTATGGCATATGAACATCTGTATTTCTTGGTGATGGGAAAAAAACTGCCTTCATTTTATCCCTTTGGCTTCACAAATTTGTCTCTCAAATTCCATTTGTGATTTTCAGGCTCTCTTCATCCCTGCTAATTATTTTAATTATTATCTTTAGAACATTATTAAAATTTATAAATAGTTTTTGAATACCAAAGCTCTCCTCATGCAACCAACTCAGTGATTTGAACAGGAAAGGTTACAGAACATGTGACTTATCGAAAGAACATTTTAATCCTGAAGGTATAGCTGCCTAATATTATTTTCCACCATAAATAAATCCTTCTCTCCACCATGTAACTCCATTTCACAAATTGAACAAATGTTCATAAATTACATCTGAAAATATAAAGCACTAAGATGGTTACATAATATGAGACGAATTATCCTCTATTTGAAACGTTCCAGAAAAAAAATCCTAAATCCCTTGAAATCATTAGCAAATCTTTCAAGGTTTTCAACAAATTAAGATTATATTGTTATAAAACCTCATGTTCTTTGATAATCTTTACTTACAACTAACTATAAATGATCATTGTTTGTCTCAAAATTCTTTTCCAGAAAGAGAGTGGCTCCTCATAAGCACTCTGCAAACAGATCTCAAGTACCTCATGCTGTATTTCAGGCTTTTAACCTGATGATTGCTGTTATACCAGTGTAGACAACACAAAGTAACTATGATTTCCTGGTAAAAATAAAGCATTGTGTGATCAGTAACTCCACCCAACTGACTTGAATGTGGCTAAACTGAGATAAACTGGAAGCTGATGGCCATAGCCTTCCGCCTGCCTACCTATTCATAAGTTGAAGCAAGAAGTTGTTTCCTTCCAGGTTGTCTGTAAACAATTTCCTTTCCCTCTAAATTTTAAGGAAATTACCAAGCACTGCCAAGCAGACACACACTCAGGTTTTCATCAAAGTACTGCACTGAAGGTTAAAAAACAAATGCTCTGGGGATGAATCCTCAGTGAACTCGTGCATGCTTGCATAACTCAACACAATCCTATGGCCCTACATCAGGCATGCTGCAGCCACATCGTAACTGTGCTGCTTCCATCACTTAGGTCAATCCACAATGCCACGCTGCAGACATGTAGGGTAACCAAATAACAAAACACAGGGGTGAAGGCCCCAGTTCCTTTGCAGCATGGGGAAGACAGCGGTGCACGTCCTTCCCCCAGCCTGTGGAAAGGCTCGTGCTGCAATGCGGAGCTCTGCTACTGAGTTAGCTCTGTGCACAGCTATTAATTATTTCTGGTTTTAGTTGTTTGGGAAATCTTTTTCCAGGCCACAGAACACCAGACTAACACCACAAGCTCCTTCACAGAAACAGCACTACTAAGATGCATACTGCTAGTGCCTGTATCCGAGGAAGGAGTTAATAAATAAATCACTCCCAAAAAGCATCTGAGAAAATCCTCTGCCTTTCTTTACGTTGCTGCTGTGAGAATGAAGACCAGGAGATAAGAAGTATCACAGGGACCTTCTTGCCATCCTGAAAGCACCCGTGGAACAGCAGCCATTTCTTGGAGCTGCCGTGTGCTGCAGGTGCTGGTGCTGAGCGTGGGCAGCATGCGTGCTGCTGGGAATGCAGGCTGGCAGCTTTACACACAGCAGCGGGACCAGGAGCACAGCGTGTATTCGATCTAGTTGCCATGGAGTCCCCACACATTCCCATGAAAAAACTTGACTGACCAGTCAAAATAACATCTTTTTCTTTAAAAACTAATTTACTTTTGTCTCCATCAAACGCTGTTTGCAAAATGATTTCAGAAGCATTAAAGGCAAGCCTGCTCTGCACACAGTAGCATGTCATTTCAAGGCTCACATAACAGTGAAAACAATAATAGGCAATTACATTTTTTCTTTTACTTTGATTAACAAATGTAAGTTCTTCGGAGAAATACCCACCGTCTTATTTCAATAACCTCTTTCCAACAGTGACTAAAAGAGCTGATACTAAATCTGCAAAGGCCCTGTGCAGAGACTAAATCAGCGTTAACCTACAGTGCTCCTGGCTTAACAGAGGGGGATGGGAGCTGCCCCACTGCCTGGAGGTGAGGGGGCAGCAGATTCATCCCTTGGGCAGCTCTGGTGGCCAACACCAGGTCCATCAGCAAAGCCCCTGCTAGAGCTCTTCCCCCATAGCCGATCAGGGCTTCGGTTGATTCATCTCAGCCACTAATCACTACAGCAGCCACAGTATTTTTAATGTGATCCATATTATTCCTCTCTTCTTAGCTGCATTAGTGCTTTGAAGAAAAAAAAAAAGAGAGAAAAAAAAAAGAACAGTAATACAGTGGCAGTAGCAGGTTAGGGACCTGGGTAGCAAGGCATTAACAGCTTTTCTCTAGGCAGCTCTCTGATGTGCTGCCCACTCCATGGATGCCGAGCGCTGACATGCCTCAATGAGACACTCTGACAGAGCATAAGCCAGAAAAAGTAAATAATTAAAGCTAAATCTAAATTATTTAACTTAAAACAGCTTGAAAATGTTAGGCATTACAGTTCTATAGGCTGCAACCATTTTCTACAGCCTAGGAAAATAAGGGCTGTATCTACTCTGAGTGCTGCGTCCCAATACTGGCTTTATTTTAATTACAGAAACAGAATGACTAGGGAAAATGAAATCTGTATCCTTCCTCAGGTTAGGTACAATAGCAGCATCACATTAATATTTTCCAAATAATAAGCACAGTAAACTTTTTCACAACCTGATGACTCCATTTCTTTCATAGACAATTAGTGCCAATGAACTTCCCTAGGCACATGCAAACAACTTCTTTAATGCAGTGTTCTTTCTCTTCCCCTTTTGTTTTCTTCTCTGTTTGTAGGATAACAGAGTCCACAATACTACATCATACTTGGTGCAAATTTTGCTGGAGGATGTAAAGATGATGTTAAATACCAAATCTGCACACTGAAACATCTAAGTTGACTTCCCTAAAGGGAGCCAACAAACAGGAGGGGAATCAACTCTTTGAAAGTGTTGATAACTGCAGGATGAGGGGAAATGAGGGAGGGGAGATTTAGGTTGGACATCAGGGGGAAATTCTTTACAGAGAGAGTGGTGAGGTACTGGAACAGGCTGCCCAGAGAGGTTGTGGATGCCCTGTCCCTGGAGATGTTCAAGGCCAGGTTGGATGGGGCCCTGGGCAGCCTGGTCTAGCATTAGGTGAGAAGGTTGGTGGCCTGCATGTGGCAGGGGGGCTGGAGATTCATGATCCTTGAGGTCCCTTCCAACCCTGGCAATTCTGTGATTCTGTGTCTCTTTCCAGAAGCCCTAAACAGCTCATAAACATCCTCTATCTTGAAGAGGTCAGCATGCTAAATTCTTCATTAGCATTAACAAATGGATGGTAACTACAAATACGTATATTATTATTATTATCATTATTATTATATTATTTAACTGCAGCCTTTGTTTTCAGTCACTAGTAAAAGGCCAGCTTTCAATTTATTTGCATTGATCTGCATGAGGTTAGCTCTTAGTACAGGAATGAGCATTGACATAAATTTGAACCAATCCCTGAAAAACTATCAGCAAGCTCTACTAAATACATGTATGATATATGGAACTTTTATGAATAATTACCTGAGAGAAAACCCTTGAGCAGTGCCAACATATTAGCACCCTGTACAGTGCCAACTCTGAACCATCTGAAATTCACTTAACAACATTTGTCAGGTTTCAGTAATTCATACTGCATGCTCTAATACCGTATGTAATTGGGTAACAGCACAGAATATCTACCCCTATTTATAGCTGGACAACTCCACTGACTCGTGAGGAAAGCTGTCCATTTGAGCTACCTGGGGCTTCATTTTCATCTCAATGAGGCTGCCAACAGGTGCGTCCATCAGGATATAGCAAAGTATAGGAAAACTGTGGATGTTCCCCTACATAACAAGTTTCCAGACAGGAAAACAAATATAATTCAAACAAAACTACCCAATGCTACAATGACTGATGCTACAGAAGTAATTGCTTAGAGTCAACGCGGAGAACAGAAAATATTTGAAAAAATAAAAATCCAACAAAAAAAAATCTACGAAGAGTGACTGCATTCTCAAGACAACATAAAAGTTACTGTGTGGGCATGAACAATCAAGTTCATGTATGGAAGCAGTTTTACCATCAGCTGCAGTATTTTGCTATAACTCTGAGGAAGAAAATATATTAATATTGGACTACTAGGCTATTAAAGTTTGTGACAGGATGAAAGAAGTAGAAAATACTTCTTAAAAGTAGCTTTGAGAACTTACACAACATGTCAGGACACAGGAATGGATCCCACAGGGAACGGAGTCATCTCCATCACACCTGAGAAATGCTCCTGGACTGATATTGATGACTTACCACAGACAGCTCTCACTGACATCAGGGCAAGCTTTTCTAATCAAAGACAAGTTCAGGTCTCTATTTTGGAGCATGTTCTAATGTTCTAGAACTGAAAATGACTATGGGAAATTTTCTGTTAGACTGGCCAGCAAAAATCTTAATTATTGAGGGTAGATTTACCCTTTGTTTAGTCATACTCTCTACACTATCTTGAGTATGATGCTGTAACTAACGAACATCACTTCCTAAATCTGTATTTCCTTATTCAAATATGACCAGGACTTGAAGGGAAGACATCCAGTTATCTCATTAATGACTAATTTACACAACAACTCAATTAAGGCATTAGCATTAAAATCATTTTTAAATTGCTTTAAATTCATCATACAGGAGTTAAATATCAGTCAGCATTCCAAACTGTACATAGAATGCTTGTTTCCATTTTCACTATATTGTCTTAATAACACTTAAGGAATTCAAATAGACATTCAATCAAGAGATAAATGCTCCTAAAAATGTTTGTTTAAATTCTGAAGCCATACTAATATGCATGTTCACAAAGAAAAGGCTGAATAACAACTTCTGTTGCAGGACAGAAACATGATCCAGTTGTGCTTTGAGTTTGAGCTGGGCAAGACTTCATCTCAGGGGAAGAACTGCTGCCAGAAAGACACGTAATCCTATTGAACCATTATGGATTATGGACATAATGGTTTCCAGGGTTGGGATGTGCTATAGGTTGGCACATACATACAACAAGGTGTGCTTCCAAATCTCATCATTAAAATATGGCCTCTCAGTGCTCACATGCCACAATTCACTTCTAGTAGGTGCCAAACTTTCCCCAGGAGATCAATGAAAAAGCCTGAGGGACTAAATTACAGAAGCCAGATACCTTAAGTCTTGACATTTCACTTTTTAGCATCTTACATTTATAAATCTTTCTTTCCTTTTTTTTTTTTTTCCAAATCCTGACCTGCATTTGTAGAAGCTCCCTTAAAACAATTCTTTTTAATTACTCAACACAAAATTGCCCAAACAAAGTAATAATTCTTCCAGTGATACAGACCCTGTCACCAATCTAAAGGACATAAGACATTTTCAGAGAAGCAAGAAAACAAAAGCCAACAATGAAATAGCCATTAATAATTATTGGGGATAATTTCATGCAATGCATAAATGCTGACTCTATTATTATTATTATTATTTTTTAATCACTTATAGATCCTGACAAGTAGGACTGACACTTGTTACATTTCTGGAGACCATGAGAGTTAGAGTCACTTGAGGTAGTTTTTGGCATTTCTCACTGTTGTTCTTTTGAAGTTCAACAGAAGCTCTTGTTACTGAAATAGTTGGAATGAGAAACAAAACTTTGCCAATGCAAAAGGACAGATGAAGTATATCAGGAACATGTCTAACTCCCCCTGTGTACAGTATCCAAACAACTATGCTGTAAGCCCAAGGGTTTATTCTTACTAGGGGAGGAAAGAAAAGGAGATACTTCTATACTTCTATACATTTCTATCACACTGTCTTATCGTGCTGAGAGAAGGTCCACAGTCCCAGCCAACAGCAGGACTCCCACCAAGCAGCAGCTCTGTTGGCCCCAGCAAAGGTCCACACAGGTGTTCCTCCTGCCCCATTCTCTAATGATGGAAGCCTGAAGGAGAATTCGCACAAACTTTTTGGAAGGATTATAATATAATCACCCACTCCAGGCCTCCCTGTGCTACCATGAGGGAGTAAGAGAGAATTTAAGACTCACACCAGATCTGTGCCCTTCACAAATGGAAGGGGAAAGTACCAGTGGGTTCCATGCATGTATGTGACCTAGATCAAGTCCAATGCTTCTCCTCATTAGACACACAAGAGCACCGCCACTGTTTTTAGTTAATGACAATCTTCTAGACAACCTCATCAATCTCTCAAGAGACAATACTTTCTCTAGTGTCACAGATATGAATTCGTTTAACCTAAAGCCACAAAGAGGCATGTTTACCCAAGATACAAAACACATGCTTAGCTAAATGATCTGTGCTTTCAAATACAACCTACATAGGATTTACTGAAACCAAATAAATCTAGTCTTTCAAAGGTTACCAAGGAAATTAAATTAAATTTTAAAAGCCACATATAAATCATGGTATTGTTAAGAAGCAAGCCTAAAGGCGAGTAAATTTAAACTTGTCATGAAGACTGTTCCTTTCCTATTAGAAATAAGAGAACTGGAGATCATCAGTCTTTAATACAACTCCTAGGCTTGCTTTATTTCTGTATATTGTTCATTTGTTCCCAGTTTAATTATGGCAAACAATACAAAATTCTCAAAGAAAAATAGACTACACACATAATGATATTTGGCACTACAGTAGCACTCTCTACCTGTAGAAGGCTGACAAAGCTTAACCTGCAATTATTTTAAAGCCCCACTGGATTCCCTCATACAGGCTAAACCCATACTGAACTTCGTAGGTAACTTGCCTGAGAAAGACATGCCAAACACTGCATTCACTAAATGCAATGAGAGTGCCTGTCCAGCAAATATGTTATATGTGAATGGTGCTTTGCAAAAGTTCACACAATGGCCAATTTAAACTTCATAATAGTGGCTTGGTAAATTATTCAATATATCACCAACAAAACAGAATTATCTGCAAGCTTCAGTGTTGCATTTATGTGCATATCACTCCTCTGAGATACAACATCTATAAACTGAAGCAACAAATCCCAATTTATTATGAAATACAGTGTCATCAAAAGAAGGTGCACTTTATAAAAAGGAATCAAACTGTGGTATTATTTTCATCCTGAGAAGTATCCACATAATGAAAACAGAAGGCTGAGGTGTAGAAGGTAAATGCTCAAAAGCCATCAGGAATAGGCATCATCTACGCAAACACTCAGTTATGAAACAAAGATATTTTTTTTCTTTTGTGGTTGAAGGGGCATTTGAAACATCTAGAAATTCTAGTGAATCACAAAAATCTTTTCAAGGCAACAAACAGCACATCGAACAGATAGGGCATATTCAGTGCTAAAGAAAAAACAGGAGGTTAAAGCTGCTATAAAGCCTTAAGGCTCCAAATAGAGAGAGGTTAAACAGTGCAATATTCTCTCTCTTCGTTAGCCAAATTCTTCACAGATCCTGCAGGATGTTCACACCGGAGGAGATGCTGTATTTGGCACACATGAACACTAATTGACCAAGAGTGAAGGCTTGCTCCACAAGCCTCTCCTGCCCAAAGTATACCCCAGTTTCAAATGGGCTTTTCTTATCAGTTCTGAGACACAGAAGTGACACTCGTTTCTACAGGAATTTCTGAACATGGGATTTCTTTCTGCTATTCAATTCATTAAAAAGGAGGTGATAACGTAAGAAAATATCTTGATGTTGAAAGAACACAAAGAAAATTTAATCACTGCCCTCTGCAGCTATGGAATGGAAGCCATCTATTCAATGTTGACTTTTCTCCATGCCCCTGAATTTTACAGACAGCAGCAGCCCTTTATTTCTCCCTCCAGCCTTGCCCTTCTACAGATATTGCTGAGAAGCATCAGCTGTATGTGAGCTTTGTATGTGAGTACTTAGGGTGTCAAGTGAAGGACAAAATTCTCTGATATGCTGTTGTTTCCCAATCTCTTTTGGCCAGGAGCACTGAATACATCAGCTATTGCAGGAAATCCTGTACGGCTGGCCTTATTAAAAAAAGATATAGTATAATAAATTTTTAAAAACACTTTGTAAAATTGTTTATTTAAATACTAAATAAATATCCACTTATTAACAGCTGAGCCCATAGGCCAAACTCTGTCCTCAGCACTAATGGTAAAACGGTAGCAGGAATCAGCATACCATTTTTATTCTTGCAAGAATCACTTTTATTCAGCAGCTAAATCAATTTTTGATAACAGCTTTTTGGGGTGTGTCTGGGGTTTGTTTTTAGATCTTGTCACATGCAAAGTCAGGAAGCTCTGTCTGTTTTATAAGTAGTATAGACAGGGGAAAGCAAGAACATGTTACATACTGCCAGGGTCTTGGAAGCTGGATTCCAAGGCTGTAATTCCAAGTTTGCTGCTGACTCAGTGGGTGACCACCGAGGTAATCGCACCCCTTCATTCTTCTGACTCTGCAGAAGATGAGTGATATGCTGCTATCACACACAAGCATCATACAGCAAGCAGAGCTGGGCCTTATACAACCTGAGCTCAGCCGGAACTGAATTAGTCACGCCTGAACATTGATGCTATCCTACAGATTTTAACCTGCTCACCCCCTCCGTTGGCACCTGGCTTTTTTTAATGCTCTTGGTACATTCAAGTATTCAACTATTCAGACTGCATTTTTTTGTTGTTGTTTACATGCACATTTTATTCTGCATTTGCATCAGTATGCTTTTTTCAACATTGCAGGAAAAGACCACATGCATAAATGAAAATTACCCAAGTGAATGAAAGATAACTAGAGCCTATCCTCATCAACTGGTTTTAGAAATCAAGTCAGAAGGAATGGAGGAGAGTGTCTGACTTTTGTTGTCAGCTTACAAAAACCTTTTTTTGCCAATTTATGTACATGGAATACTTCTGTTAATCTCTAAAGAACTACAGATGCCTAAAGCACGCAAACACACCATCCGAGCAAGATTCCTGCTGATGCAGGTCGTTTTCCTGACTCTGTGAACTACCAGGGTGTTGTTACTGTCCAGAACTATGTCACATAGCAAAAATAATGACATTTAGGAAGATTTTGTCCTACCCAAGAGGCACAGAAGCTACAGTCGTGGTTTGTAATGCTGCCATCAAGACAGAAGATGATCGCACTACAAAACAGCATTAAGCAAAATACTCCAGCATCTGGGCATATCCACGAAGATCCCATGCCCTGCAGTATCTCTGGAAGGCAGCAGCACAGAACAGTGCTAACAGCTGCCCAACATACTGCCAGAGAGGAAGAGATAAAGCTGTAGTCCTTCACTGTCCTCTTTTGCATAATTGAGATCTTCCAGGGTCCGAGAAAAGTTTTCATCCCAAGGCCACATCAGTAGTTCAAGTATTCAGCATGGATCAGTAGATAAAGAGATACATGCTTATAAAATACACAAGGATTTGAAAAAGACCATTCACAATAGCTTACTACAGCATATTCACTCACTTTTGTTCCTAGAAACAAAATAGGTCTCTGCTGTACTGAAAATCCTGTCACTGCAGTGGAAGAGCTTTTTATTGAATCACAAAGCTGGGACCATATAATCCATATGCTAAAAGAGTTTAAGTGCAGACAATCCATATTCATTTACCTTTCATCTCCCACGGGCCTACACATACTTTTTGCTGACTGCCACCATTTTCCAAGGAAGTCGAGAAAAACTGAGAGGGCTCTGCACCTACTAGGAGATGCTCTCATTACACCATAGAACAATTATATTTCATCAGTAATGTGACATTAAAAAAAAACAAAATACATCAAATACATATATAAACTGCATCAGAGAAGACAAACATCATTTTATCTACTCTACATAATGCATGTTACATATTTAGCAGAGACTGCAGATATGAATCTGCGTGTACACATATTCATATATGTATGACCTGCTCGATGCTATGCATTCTGTGCACTATGGGCATGTACACAGATATGAACAAAGCCATACTTGTGCTGCTGTCCTTCTCATGCAGAAGGAGCAAGAGGAACATGCCTGGCCCAGCCCACACCCACACATCAGAAGGCAAGCGGAAGGTGCAGCCAAGCCCTTGTTTATGTAACAGCAAGGTACAGCTGCAGTGAAAGGGAGATGGGAGCAAGGTCCGCTGCTGAATATTCAAAAGGAAGATGAGCAATGTTTTCTAAGCAATGACTACTGGTGCTTCCTAGATCTGAAAAATCTCATCGACAGCCTGCACCACCAGATATTACTGCTAGCACGAACACAGCCTGAGCCGGCCCACTCCCAGCCAGGGAGATGCAGCACTCTCAGAACAGAGATAGCAGGAGGGGCACGATTAATTCCATCCCACTCTAATTAAAATAGTAGAATGCATGTTCGAATGAAACACATTTATGAAACAGGGTATATGAAATTCAGGAAAAACAACACACGCTGTGGTTAAATAGCTGAGATGAATATTGCGCAAATGTGAAGAAGAGACTCTCCAGCAAAGAAACAAACATTAGAAAACAAAAAAGCAAGGCTATTTAACAGAGAATTCCACGATCAGGAATGTAATCACAAAAACTACCTTATGCTGCAGTGTCCCATTTAGGGGATTAGGACAGTAATCACAATCTGCCCCAAGCAGCTCTGCCCCTGCACCCAAACATTGCATACACTAGAAATGACATTCTTGTTTTGATAAAGAGAATTGCAATGCAACTTAATGCATTCTGCAAATGCGGCCTTGTAGAAATCAGGGAAATCGTACCCATGGGTCCCAAAGGAATCCAACAGCCTCAATCACTTTACTTAAATTATGCAGTTCAGCATGTGAAATCCATAAGATTGAATATAAAATGACTTCAGAATTTCTCAGGTATGCCAAGGGAGCAGATGGCTGCTCCTGAATCCTACACGTTCGCCAAAAGAATCTGTAAATTCAAGCGTCACAGTGCTGGATTCTGATCCTTTTCCTTTTACAGAGAGATCTGTGTTTATATGCAATGTGAGAGAAAAGAAAAATAGGACAGATTAATTATATCTCTTGCTGTTATCCCTTCCACAAGATATTTATAAGAACGGATCAAACCATAGTGTCGGTGAATGAGTTAACATATACCAAAGTCGGCAGGTTCCTGAGATGGGAAAGAGAAGCAGCATTGAGGCATTAACACAGGCAGTCCTGATGCAGCCCAGCACTACAGCTCTCCTCAACAGCAGCTTCAGACCTTTTCATGTTTTCACCACCACTGTACATTACTTATGTCCTTGGAAACCATAGAGTGATCTGGCAAATACATCATTTATATTTATTTTTTTATTCTACGGTTTGTTTTTTTCTTTCCAAGGCAACAGAGCATTTCATATTCAAATGCAGAAGGAAAATGCTTATAAATTAGGAGAAGCCTCCCAAAACCTGAAACCTCTAAATACTACATAGGCCTTGAGAGAATCAGAATGCTACCAGCAGCTGACACAAACACGCAACAAATTGCTGACTTGTTTCAGGCCACAGGCAGACAAGCATACCTGCAGTGTGCAGTGTAAAGGCACTGAATCACGGCTGCTAGCACAGCATCAGTGACTGATACCTCCCTGAACAGCCACCCAGCTCATCCACCCCAGGGGTCTTTCATGCAGCATTTAGCTGCACTTTTGCTACCAATGTGGGAAGTAGAGGCAAAAATGAGAAACAGGGGAAAAAATGCAGTTGTGAAGTGCAGAAACGCACCTACACACTGCAGTCACCACCACAGCCACCTCCCTCCCTGCCAACTTCTTCAGATGAGCTGGAGGCAGGAAGCACCTGGCTACTGAGCAATGACATCCATTCCTGGTGCTTTTGGGGGTGCCAATGCCTCCCTGATGGGCACGCTCACTGTGCGGCTGTGGGCTGCCATGACAGGCAGTGCTCTCGTCCCACTGCAGCTGGGCTAGGGCCTCAGTAGGGCACAGAGAGGGTGGGAAGGGATGCAGATAGAAAAAATGAGATGATGGGGAAGGGAAATGAAGGATAGAGCATTGCACATGGCAGTGAACCCCTGCAAAGTGCCACACAGACAGAAGGAAGGGTTCAGGGGGAAGGAGGAGGAGGTAGGCTTTCCCCTCATACCTTGCGCTTGCGATCTGCCCTAGAGATTTTCCGCTGCCTTTTCCTTTCCTTCTCAAGGTTTCTTTCCCTCTCTTCCAGTTCAGACTCTCGAACTTTTTTAATGGAAGCAGCCGCGTGAGCCATGTTGGAGCAGCTGTGCCCCCCACTCGGGTGTATCCAGGTGGGTCAGTCTTATTGCAGGGGTGCTCACCACCAGCCAGCACTTGGTGCAGTAATCCACTCTTCCAACAGCCCAGGAAAGGTCAGGGCTCTGCAGCACCCATAATTCAGGGGCACGAGAGCCACATCCATGCACTATGTGAAAGTGCTCACAGTCAGAGTGCAGCCAGCAAATAGCTGCAAGTAGGCAGGAGCCTCTTCAGTTCAGCTGTGACTGCAAGCAAACATGAGCTTAGCTGGAGAGGAAGAATTGGCCTTTGAGCACAAAGCACCAAACTGAGGAGGTCTCTGTGGATTCCTTCAGAGAGGCTGCATCTCCTGTCTGGGAGGAAGGCTCCACTTCAGCATGCCCACCCGCCGGAGAGGGAGCAGCTCCTTGCAGCTCCTCACTGCCTGTCTGCAGGGCGAGAAGAAAATGGTGCAGTGTGACTTACTGCTGCTGCCGCTGCGCCTGGGTGCGGGAGCCTGGCATGTACTGCCCTCTCTTCTCTTCCTGGCGACTCATCCCTTCTCGTCCAGCTGGTGGGTAGGAACTGGGAGCAAGAGCTGCCGAGTGCAGGCAGCCCACCTGCAGGCAGCGCCTGCTCTGCCTCAGCGCAGCCAGCGATGCTCAAGTCCTCATTGTGCCTGTACGCAGCCACGTGAGGCTGCATCAGGAGCGCTGCATTAAGCAGCAAGCCCAATGCAGCGGGGAGGGGGACGCTGGGAGGGGAACACATGGTATAATCAGGGCTCAGCCTGCCCTGCTCAGCTCTGCCGAGGTAAAAATAATACCCCACAGTGTGCTGCTCTTTATTATGCAGTGCCAAAAGCTGCTTTTGTGTGCTTCCTAAGGCAACTTGAGAAGCCCTGTGCTGAATATGGGGAAGAATTATTGGAGTTGTGGGTCAAGAGAGACCAGAAGAGACAGAAAGAACACATTGTCAATTAGTCTCTCCCCTCCCTCCACCAGCCATTTGTTTTGGTGGCATTAATTTCTAGCATTAATACCAGAGACAGATGGGTCTGTCATTCCCTTATTGCTTATCCCCCAGCTAAAACCAGCACATCAAAGCTCCTCTCCCACCTCCCTGGGTTAACTGTTATCACTACTAGCATCAAGCATTTATTTATCAAAACAGGGCACGCATAGATAAAAAGAGCCTTGCATTAGTCCATAGCAGGCAGCTGATCCCATTTCATCTCCCTCTCCCACCTCAGACGAGGACTCTGCCAGGCAGGCCCTGTGGGAAGCTGCTGACCGCAGCCAAGTCGAGATGTCTGCAGCCCGGCACTGGCCGCCCCCAGGAGCCAGGGGTGCAGCGGCACTGAACGTCACCAAAGCCAAGAAAGGATTACTCTTTGCTGGATTTCCCTTTGCAGTGTGTTCCTCGATTTCACACAGAATCTGGCTGAGTGGCCACTAAAGCTGAGCACCATGAATTTCACTGTAACACAGTACTGCTGAAACACTAACAGATGTCTTGTGAGCTCTTCATGTAGCAGCAGGACTAATCCTGATCTCATGTTATTCTTGTACTCATGGAGCTTGGATGTGCACTGTCCACGTAGACTAAGCCCATTTATTATACCATGGCACTAATCATTATTGATGGCTTGTGTCATTTCTGCATGATATCACTTTGACAGTTTCAGAAATATTCAAGACCAGATTTTCATAAAGCACTTCTTTCTGCAATGAAGAGTTATAGAGGTATCTATTTTGTGTCTGAGGCAGTCATCTGCCCGCTTGGTCAAAAATGGAAGAAAACGTCAGAAGAAGTGGAGTTCAGAGTGCCAGCAAACATCCCTTGTCCATACAGGCTGATTATCTCCAGGTTGTTCCCATTTATAAGGAACTGGGATAGCCAAAGCTAATGACAAGAAAACAAGCAGCAGCAACAGCCATCAGAAAATCCAGACAGGAGGAAGCAATGAAGGAAATAAAATATATGAGAAAATTGGATTCTTTAACAAGACTGCAGGTTGCCTTCCTCTCTAAGCCTTCATCTTCCTCCATCTGCAGCACGTTCAGAAATGTATTTGAAGCTATCACCCACACACTTGAAAGACACCCGCTGCAAATAAGATAACACTGAAGTTGAGAAAAGTAAAACAAATCACAAGACTACCAACTATTCAGACTTATCCATAAGCCTAAATCCACAGAGGGTAACTGGATTAGTGATTTAGGGTGCTCAAAGATTGACATTATGGCTGGGTAGATGATTTCAGCAAATTTTGAATCCTTACCTTCTAACTCAAACTTTTTGAGCAATTTTAAGCAGGAAATTTGAAAATAAGATCAAATCACAGGATTCCATGTACAAGTCCTGCTCTTATGATTTTCCTGAATTGTGCCTTAAGATATCCTAAAGCTACTAAAAGCTTAAGTCCTGATATGTAAAGCATACAACGGGGTTTGATGCGCAGGAAGGCTTACAGGAATCAGTGTTGATTAAATTGTTTGTCATCTTCTGATGATACACGCACATTCATCAGCTCAGTCTCAAATAGCTCAAATAGCTTTTTTTTTTTTTTTCCAGAAAATTCACTTAAGGACAATAAAGAATTTGATGCTCTTCATAACCCCTCTTCATAATAGAGAAAAACTAGATGCTTGATTAACCGCTGCCAAATGAGACAAAATGAAATAGCAAACATTCTTCCTAACATCACTGAGAAAGAACTTCCGTTCAGAGAGTTCACCATTGTGTACCATAAACATTTTCCCCTGACCTCAAAGAGACGTGAAGGTATTTAATCGCCATGCGGCAAAAAAGAAGTAGTTTTTAATAGATTATTTTGGAAAGACTATATCTAGTCTGGGATACATCAAGTCTGTATCACTTATACTTCACACAGCTAATGTCCCTGCAGGAAAGAAGCATTCCATTTCAAGACAGTGAGATTTCCCTGATAAAAATAGAGAACGGCTAATCACTGCCCTGTAAATACAGCATTGTCCTGATCTTAACAAATAGTAATCCTACCATAGACATCAATCAGAAGATTAAGTTTTCAAGATCTGTTCAGCAAAAATGGAGACGGCACAATTTCCCCCTTACCACAGAAAACATATTGCAAAGCTGCTAGATGAGAAAAGCAGAACACAGAGATGCTGCCATAAACAGTGTGTAGGAGGGAAGTATATAGGAGTGGGCAGATGCACAACACAAAAAGAACACAATACCAGGAAAAGGGGTTTGGATGGATATGGGTTTTTTTGGTGGTTTGTTTTTTTTGTTGTTGTTGTTGTTTTTTCCTGAAATCTATTTGACATAATTAGCTCTGAATGTAGAAATAACATAACTCCTGAGATTCAACATATTCCCATTTGGGATAATGAATCTTTTAAGATCTCAACTTGTACAACTTCCAGTGTCATCTGTGAATAGGCTTCAAGTGAATAACCTCATCAAGTGATCTGCAGCTGTGTGGGTACTTAATTAGGGTTACAGTTCCTAGCCCCTGGTTTACAAATTGGCATATATTATTAACCTCCTGACCCGATCTCCTAATTTCTCCTGGTTTTGTTGTTTTAACCTAACCCACCTGCTCCTGCACTGTGATGCTTTATTAGCCACAGCTATATTCAACACTTAAGGTTTTAACTGCCAGCTTTCAGGTACACAGACATGATTTGCTGAACAAACCAGCACCTTCCATCTACAGAAACCTACTGGATGAAAATCAACAGTAATTGAGTACAAGAAGAGAGGATGTAAACAAGTAATTATCTTCCCTGAAGCACATCCACTAACAGGGGTCCCTCTCATAAAGATGAGGTTTCCTCCCCATAAATCATGTAGGCAGTGAAAGAAGTTAAAACCTAGCTTAGAAATAGCATCAGAAAGCGTGCCTCAAACCTGTTTTCATAATTTCCAGAGTTACAGAAAAAGGAGGAAATGATAGAGTGGGAAACACCTTTCACACCTGAAACCCAAAACAGAGACCATTCTTTCTAGTTCTAAGCCGCAGGCACATTCAGGAAATAGGCTGGAAAACAAAACTGGTTTCAGACAGCTAAAAATGGGAAAGGCTGTCCCAGTATAAGACAATAATTTTGCAGACACAAGAACCGGGCAATTCAACATTAGTTCAACACTGAAGATGACCCTTCTGGAAAAAGCAGACCAAAAGTCTGCCTGAGAGTTACATTCCATACAAGTTGTGCCACCTAACTTTTACGTAATATCTAACAAGTGCATCTATATGTCATTTCTCAGCCATGTGGCCACAAGAACCTCTGCCCATACAAGTTGTGCAGTGATTTATACCTTTTCTCCTTGCTGAAAGGTAGGGTTAAATCAGGTATGGAGACATGAACACAGTCTCCAGTGACCTGGAGAGAGCTGACTTGCAGAACTAGCTCACGTCTACTCACAAAAACAACGCCAACCTCTCCTCCCTGTTGAGATTCTAGAAGGGTTCAATGTCAGAAGCAGGCATCCTTCTCCCTTTGATTGGGAAATGAATCTGTGAAAGCTGTTTCATAAGGCATGAGCATGGAGAAGTTGGAGTATTTTTGACAGGGACAAAAATAATGGAGCCAGAGCAGTGTAACACTGTACTTAATTCAACTATTTAAACCAATTTGGATGCATTGCGCATATTAGCACATTCAGCCAGAATTACATATTCTTACAACAGGAGACAAACTAATTCTTTTGAAAGCAAAAGCACAAAGCTAACTATGGAAATACACACTATGTTTATAAATTGCTTCCTGCCTTACTTACCGTTCACTTCACTATGTAGTAGCAATTGTCCTAATTCTGAAGATACAATAATCCTACAAGTCACTTAACAATCACATATCCACTCTTTATAGATTTTATATTTTTCTGAAAGAAAAAAAAAAAATTAGGATTTAAAAAAGCTCCACGTGTTTTCACTCTCATATTGCTGAATGTGAGGACAGTATGTTCCAGAAAAGCTTTGGGCCAGACAGCAGTATCACTGCAATCACTGTAATCGGAACTGAAACAATGATACACAAAACTGCACTCTGGCTTTCTTCTGTATCTTGATTACATCTATGTTTGTAATTAATATGAAACAATAGAGAACAAAAAATGAAAAAGGCAACTTATAGCACATACATTAATACATGCAAATTAGATCAGTAATAATGTCTTTCCTTTTTCCTGTTATAACAGAAAACATAATTATACCCAAAAATGGGTTATAATTCACAGCACTGAGACTTTCAGTGGTATTCAAAACATACTGAGAACAACACAGTAATATTTACAACACCACACCTTTCCTTGACCAGCAGATTACTGTCTTCAAGATGTTTGGTTCAGCAATGACAGAAACTTTAAATGTAATTCACGATCAAACCAGAAAAAATGATACTGCTTATCTACCTTTCTCTTGACAGAGATGCTGAAAGTATTAATCCTGCTCTTAAAAAAAGGAATTTTTACTATATTGAAGATGAAGAAATTGAGATAAGAGCAAGCACATAATGATACTAAGGATTTATGAGCAATTGTTAAGGGATGAGACTAAAGTCTACTGTCTCAAACGACACCTAAAATTCAGATATGTAGCAAAGAGTAGAAGACAAAAGTACAATATTTTCTGCTCTCCCACCTTCCAATCATTTCAGATTGAGGGACATCTGTGTTAGATATTTCAATTTATTTAGCAATACTCAAAGGCTGATATCCATGAGTTTGTCCATACTCTATCTGGATACATCTGAATTTACAGCATCCACAATATATTAAAGCAAAATTCTGCAGCTTAACTATACATTCAGGGTACCATTGTTATAGGCAGGTGCTTACACACCAAAAACATGGCAAGATATAAAAACGGTAATTCTCAAATTTTAAAAGCCCTTGCAATCATCCTTTATTACTGTCCAAGCTATGTCATGACAAAGCAATGATTTTGCATGCATTACTAGCTTTCTGAACACCAAGAAAGGGATATAAAGAAACACTTCAGAAACTGATGCCTACAGTTTATTTGAACATCCTAGGTATAAGGAAGAGATACTGCAGCTGTGCCTAAGATAGTAGTTCAATAAGCATCCTCTTTTGTTTTTGGGTTTGTTTGTGTTTTTTTTTTTTTTCAGAATCCAAAATAAACTAAAGATATGTATTTCTGGCAAGAGTGTCCATTTTTCAGTTTTCTGACAATAGCTACGTTGCATTAGTTCTAAATATCACTATTCATCATATTGACTGAAAACACTGATGTCACTCTCCATTTTAATTAAGTCAAACAAAGCTTGACGCAATAGCTCACCAAATTCAACAGCAGACACTTTATTGATTGAAATAGTCTTTGAATCAGACCACAATTACTGAGTTCAACACTGCAATATGTATTCTCATCTTACTTCCTGCCCTCACCTTCCTGCATTACCTTCTTTCATCTTTGGTTATTGTTTCCAGTTTTGATCTTGTGGGGGCAGAAGTTGCTATTAATACAAAGAAGGAGCCAAGGGATCAATGGTGCTGCAGATTTACCATGCCCGATTCCCAAACTATGCAATGCATTCTGCAGGCTCCCTCCTTGCACTTCCTAGACACTGCAATTACTTCTGTTGGATCTACTGCAAGGAGCTCAGCCACTCACCCACATGGGTCCCCATTTTTGTAGGTGCAACTTAACAATCTGGACTGAGTTCCACTGGCAACACAAGAGTTTAACATTTTTATCAGTGACATTTTGTTTAGCAATGATCTGGATGAGGGAATCAAAGAAACTTTCATTAAGTTCACAGATGATACAAAATCAGGGCAGTCTGTTGATCTGCTTGAGAGCAGGAAGGCTTTGCATAGGCATTTGGATAGGCTGGATGGACAGGTCCCATCCAATTATATGACATCCAGCAAGGCTACAACCAGTTGCTGCATTTGGGTCATAACAACCCCATGCAGTGTTACAGGCTTGGGGAAGGATGGCTGGAAAGCTGCCTTACAGAAAAGAACCTGGGAGTGATGGTTGATAGCCAACTGAACATGAGCCAGTAGTGCGCAAAGGTTGTCAAGGGCATCCTGGCAAGCATCAGAAATAGCGTGGCTAGCAGGACTATGAAAGTGTCTGTCCTCTTGTGTGCAGCACTGGTGAGGATAGTACCTGGAATACTCAGTTCAGTTTTGAGCCACTCACAACAAGAAAGATATTGAGTAGCTTGAGGGAGTGAAGAGAAGAGCGATGAAACTGGTGAAGGGACTAGAACATAAAAATTATGAGGAACACCTAAGGGTATTAAAGTTGTTAAATCTGGTAGAAAAACAGGCTGAGGAGAAATCCCATCACCTTCTACAATTACCTGAGGAGGCTGCAGCAAGGGTGCCAGTCTCTTCTCTCAAGTAACACGTGATAGGACACAAGAAAAAGGCCTCAAGTTGCACCAGGAGTGATTTAGATTGGGCATTAAAAAGAATTTATTCACAAAGAGGATGGTCATGTATTGGGACAGCTTGCCCAGAGAAGTGATGGGACTATTTAAGAGACATGGGAATGTGACACTAGGGAACACAGTTTAGTGATGAGATCTGGTAGGCCAGGTTGGCAGTGAAACTTGATGATACCAAGTCTTTTCCAAGCAAGACGATTCTATGAGAGCACCCACAGCCATGAGTGAGGTAGCTGTTGGGATCTGCATTCACTCCACTCCTCAGCTAGCACCTAGTGCCATGGCTGAGTGGCCCAATGCTCTGAAGGAACACTCCTTTTCTAACTCCATATGGTGCATATCTGCCTCCTTTGTGCAACCTGAAGTAGTGTCTACCATTGGAAAATAAGAAAAGTGAAGGGAGAGGGTAAGATTTTAGAACTTTTCATTTTCATGATGAAAGTGTTTTCAAGATTTTCACTTGAATGCTTTCGACATAATGACCTGGCCTTTTCTAAGGCTTTGTTTCTCATCTTTTTTACTACTAAATTACATTAACTATAAGAAATAGGGCATATTTCAAGATCAAGTCACAGAAACCAAATTATATGCTGAAAGACACTTGCACACATTTCACTTGTGTCCCTGACTGACCAATCCCATCACCTATGATGAAAATAGAATGTCCTCTTACTTCGCTTCGTGTGAGAGTCTTTCCATTGATCTGTATGTACAATCAAAAGGAGGATGGTTGGGGTTTTTTGTGTTTTTTTTTTTTATCTGATGCAATACTTCATTACATTCAGAAATCATACTGTACTGTTACATAATACTGTTACTGAACTACAGTGTTGTATGTAGTATAACCAATTTTACAAAATACATTTGTTGTTTCTGGCACCAGAATTCCATTTTCTTAGAGCTAAGTGCTTCAGGATGTTGCAAATAAAATAACTTCATGAATTATAATAATACTGGAAGTAAGAATTATGAGTTTAAAACAAAAGCACATAACATGAAAACCAACTTGGTCACCACAGCTCCAAAAATCTGCAATTCAACATGATATAGATCTCATTCACTTTAAACCCCTTTCTGTTGTAACCCAGGTGCTGCATATAATCAGCTTTGTGTAAGCATTCTTGCTTGTACATGTAGAAGTGTCTTTACACTTAAGTTTAGCACCAGGTCACATGTGTTCACATTTGAATGGGTTCTATCTACTTGGAACATTAAGTTTATATGACTATATCTGCCAGAAAAAAAACCTTGAGCATCTGATATATACACAAATATACAAATAACTGTATGACCCACAGAATGAGTCTTACAAAATTAAAGATTAAACAAAATAATTAACTTTCACAAGCAGGGAAGTTACATTGAAGTTACAGCTTGGAAGGTACAGAAAAAGATTACAACTAAGTAACGTATCGTTATATTCCTGCCTACTACGTATATGGTATATAAAATGTCATATCTATCATATATGCAACATCAGAACTAATTATATATTTGGACTTCACGGGCTGTAATCAACATGAAGCCCTAATGTTTGGCCTACTGAAGTGGGAGTGGATGTCAAAAATAAGGTGACTAAACAAAACCAATCGTCATTTTCCCTCTTCTTTGACCTCGTAAGAACAGTCTAACAACTCGACTTCTAAAATACATCAGCAACAATATGCCATTAGTAACAACATCCAGAAGTCCTGCCTATCTTCTCTACAGACAGCAGTGCTATTTTCTTTCTCTTTTGCTTTCACATCATGTAATAAAAATGGAGTTTAATAACACATTGTTTCATTGAATACGTATGGCAAAGAGGTCTATCATTTAAGAAATCTTTCCAGCACATTTTTCCACGACTCATAGCAAGAACAGACACATCTGATTGCCACTTACAAAATCGTGGGTGGAATTTTTGAATTAAGAATTCTCAAAGATAATTTTCAGGCATCCCTCAAATTAACAACAGTTCTGAACACATATGCAAAAAAAAATCTCTAGACATTTCTTCTAAACCGTTTTCTAAGTTGGATGTTTTGCACCTCTCCCTCCCAAAGGGAGTGGAGATTCCTCTACTTCTGTGCCCACCGAGGCGGGCGTTCAGCACCACGGAGAGAGCCTGCGAGCCTGCGCCCCCGGCGGCTCCGACCAGGAATGCCGAACAACGCGGCCTAACCAGCCGGAAATCCACGTTTCTACATCCAGGAAAGCCGGGTCCAATGACTGCGGCATACCCGCCTTTCCGCTCAAAACGTGGAGCAGACGTAAACGCAAAGACATTCCGCGTCCTACTTCCCACCACGACGGCCGCTAGAAATGAATGGGGAACGGTCCCCCTCTCCTGGCCAAGCCACGCTACGGCAGTCCCAGATTCCCATTCCCACCTCACGCCGTTTTTTCAGCACAACAGCCTAAGCGCAAAGTCCGGGGATAGCTAAAATACGCCACTGTTCTCTAGGCGCAAGTGCTGCAGTTAGCAGCACGAAAACAGTCCGGCCATCGACAAGTCATCTTTACCCACAGTCAGTTCTGAAACAGCTGGAGCCACTTTAATTCATACACTTGTAAATTCCCTTTCATCCTGCTGAACAGATGACAAAACACACCCTCACTGTTTAGAGGAGGCAAAGGACTAACTTTGTAAGAGATGCTAAACCCTGCCCCTGTTCTGCTGTTCCACTGCCAGCTAGGATAAGTCACATCAGGGTAAGATAGAACGAGATGCTCTCTGCATGGCAAACACTACTAAATCCTTGGCTGCCCAAAAATACAGACTATCAGGGAATTTCTATTGGAAGCACCTCACAATATCCAGAGGCCTCTGAGAAATAAGTAAATAAATAAATGAATAACATTTTCCTTACATGACAGAGAAAAGAGACAAAGCAAGTGCTGAAGATAAAACACTGTGACACGAGAGGTCTCTACTAGGGCATAACCCACTGCTGCAGTGCCCTGCCTCATAAGCTTCTGCTACTTTGGGATAAATAGTTACAGTCACCAGAAAGAACCTTCCAGGTGACCTTTTACAAATATTTCATAATCTATTCAAGTTATATTTTCTCTATATTATCTACTTTTAAATGGACATTTCTGAGTCTAATAATCATGTAAATCACTCAGATATAATACCAGATGTACCATATCATTTTTCTATGACTTAAGAACATAACATAGATCTCATTTTTGAAACACAAGCCTTTAGCTTTGACTCATCTAAAACTAGTACTGTAATATTATTTTTAATTATCAGTTCCTTGCTTATGGGGCTGTATAATGAAAATTTCTTAATAGACCAAAAAAAAAAAAAAAAGCACATGAGGACAAAGCTACCATACATACTTCCAACATCTATGGCCATTTCACAGATTTGAAATGTCATCTTTTACTTTGACATTTACTTTACATTTTTGAATTATTTTTAATGGCTAGAGACTTTGAAGCATTCAGACACCTACAAGATCAATTCTGACTAGAGGAATTTTATTAGAATCTCTCTTAATGGTGTGTCAAGAAGCAACTTGGCTTCCTGTCAAAAGAATTTTCAGATTACATTCAGAGAGCTGCACTTGAAAAGCACAAATGTGGCTCTGAGTAAATTATTTTCTTACAATGACAGATTCAAATGATCTGGGCTATGAAATCACTGATCTGCATGAGTCTGCTAGACCAAGACTGTGTTCACATGGAACTGAAGGGATTGGTCTGATTTTGTTTTTTATACTAGAAATGAAAGCATTCTAGATGTGAAGCTTATTTGCAGAGGCAACTGTATGTCTCAAACTAAATAAACAACAGTGTATCTGATACACAGCTTCTCCTTTACCTGTCCCACCAGGTAGAAGAACTTATCCATAACATTACACCTTCAGCTGTGTAAAACAAAGCACTGCCCAGAGTCAAGAGAAACATCTGTCACACAGAAAGATATACATTATCATGAATTTAGCTTGTCTTCTCAAGCAAAAAAACAAACAGAAACAAACAAAAAACACACACACAAAACACAGAAAAAAAAACACAACTAAGAAAGGGTCCCAATTTATAGCTAACATAAAGGCAATAGTCTGTCTGGATGAATCGTCGTCATCATTTAAAAGGCTTTCCAAAAGGAATAATTTTTGGACAACTCTTCTTGTCTTCTTGGGAGCCTTAGGAATAACAACGTAACAATGCTGTCTGAACCACTTTCTCAAACAACCTCTTGCAATTATGGATATTTGAAAATGTATTGCAGAGATCATTACAAAAAAAAAAAAAAAAAAAAAAGAATGCTTGCAGAATTATACAGTAATCTGACATGCCTGATATCATCGGCAGCCTTACAGTAACTTAGCTGAGTTCTTCTAATGATCCCCATTCAACATCTTTACATACTTAGCAATTTGTTTCAGCAAGATGGCAGCATCAAAAACAATGAATAAAGATTACAGTAATTCATCCATTTCCTCCAACTTACTCAAGGTCAAAAACTGGATGATACTGCCTGGAGCCCTGAAAGTTTGCAGTGTGTAAAACGAAATACTCCTAAGAACATTTAAAAAATTATCTTTAAAACGACATCTATTTCATCAGTTAATAGCAAACCCCAGATAGAAAGGACTAGAAATAATCCTACAAAAAATCTGAACAAACTGATGCCCAGCTGCCAGATCAGTTCAAATTTGAGCTGGCCACATCAGTGTGTATGCATATGGCAAAAGGGCAAATTATTTATTTGCACAAGTTAAGGTTGTGTTCTACATTGGAAAGGAATATAAGCAGCAGATACAAACTTCACCTGAAAAAGGAGGACAAAAAAAACTGCAGGTGTGTCAGCTTAAACCAAGGTTTTGCCTCACAGGTCAGTTTATCATCCATCCCTTAAAGCTCTTGAGAAGAACAAAACAAGCTTGTATCCCACAATGTACAGTGCTGGATTATAGACAGCATTTTCATTTCACTTTGCCATGTTAGCACTCCTGGACCACCTGCAATGTGGTGTACTGAACAGATGCTATTCTTCCTGAGCACGGGACTGCCAAAGTGAGAACTTGCAAGGCATGCAAATTTTTTCTGGTGACACTAATGATTACAGAAGATGAATTTCAAAGCAGGATGAAACTGGCTTGAGCAGCAGTATACCTGTGAAATGGGAGTAAACAGTAAGGAACGGGCAGAAACTGAACTCCAGTGAGAAAAAACAGAGTAACACTTGCTAACCTATAGCCTATCACTCGGAATGCAAGAAACCTAGTTTCAAATCCCAGCTGTCCTATTAATTCAGTGAATAAATGGCCCAATTAAAGCACTGTTATTGAAGTAGAACAGCTCCAAAAATGAGGAACAGCCTTGTCAGGCACTAATATTTTCATCTGGGACTTCAGAAACCTCCCAAATAAAGCATTTGCAAGCAAAGCTTCACCCACCAGTACTTCATCAGGCACTTGACACTGTGCGATGAAGCACGCCGTAAAAACACTGAATCAGCCAAGACGTCTGCATGGCAGAGCATGCTGGTCAGCCATAACAGCAGGAAAGGCACAGCAGCATGATGCTGCATCCCAGCCCTGGCTTGTGTAGCTGGGGTAATTTGTGGCCTTGTGCTGACACGCTTATCCTACCCATGCTGAGATCAGCTTGAAGGTCGCTGTGTCGTTCAACGCTGCACAACGCAGAGCTAGCATCTTTGCTGGATTGAAGGAAACACTTGCAAACTTTTCAAAAATACAAGTTAGAACAATAAAATATCTAGGATTCACCTCTCCACAATCACAACCAGTCCACAAAGAAGAGATACAAAGGGGTGTGGCAACCCAGCAGAATTCAAATATTATACGCAAGCATTTTATATGCTGTAAGTAACTTGTATTTTATGTGTGAATATTATGCCCATGCTTTAGAAGAAGAAATTTAGATTTTCAAAGTTTTACAATCTTACCACATAATAATAACATTAGGTTGTATATCATTTCTAACAAGTTTTATAGCACATTTTAACTGTACAGCCTTCAGATACCATCAATTACTAGGCACTGCTGTGCTGTGCATTCTTCACTGGGCCTTCATAGGTGTATAAGAAATTGCCTTCAAATCTCTAAATATAGATACTTATGATATCTATTACTGTACGTTCAGGTTTTCTGTAACCTAGATTTTCCTTCAAACTTTCAAGCTTCCTGTTCTTTTTGCCATTCAGGCTTTACCCCAAGAAGAACCCGTGGCCTGCTGGAGATCCTGCACAGAGCCTGCATTGCTCCTGCCACAGTTACTTGTGCCAGGAAACCTGAAGCTCTTAAGAACCCCTCTGCAGCACAGACACAGAAGAGCTGTCACAGCAGCTGCAGATTAATTTGCATAAAGTTCCACAGACACTTCTGCAGTAGGCAATCCGGTGAAGTTTTAACTCATTTTAAATAATCTTAGAATGTGGTTTCTTTTTTAAGGCAACCACATTTACCATAGTACCCAGTAACCACTGTTGCTAACTAATTCTTAAAGGATATCCTCACTGACCTGTTCTATCCTGGAATGGCAATTTTGAATAGAAGAGCCTGAGACAGGATATGAAGCTTGGGCCAACAAACCTCTTTGTATACAGACAAGAACCCAGCCTAGTTATCTGCTGTTTGCTTTTAAGGTATGAGATAAATCCCATCATCCCACTAATCAGGCATGTCCAACCCATGGCCCAGCCTGGCTCTGCCCTGCACCATCACAGTGGCTCTTGCCCTCTGAGTGGTCCAGCCAGGTGCACACCCATTACTCAGCAACAACCAAAACAACAGCCTGAAACAATACTCTTTACTCGATGTGGCTCAGACAAGCCATGCAGTAAATATTAAAACCACTGCCTCCTGCCTACACAACTGCTTTGGGTGTTTGTGGCAAAGCACTGGCAGTTGCAGGGGGCTGCAGGGTGGTTCCCTGTGAGAAGAGACCAGCCTGCTGGCTGTTCTTGGACTTCTTTTGTTTTCCTAGTGTTTTGGAAGGGTTCACAGCACAAAATGCGAGCACTATGGCTGACAGCACAGCAAGGAGCAGCCCCAGGGCTCCCGGATGCATTTTCACGTCTAAATACTTACACATTACACGCACAACTTACATCACAGCCATCCCCTAAATTAACTGTGTATTTGACTCGTTTCTTAGCATAACAGATGCTCACAATGAATAGGCCATCACATCTGTGATTTTACATGACATCTCAGTTCAACCTCTCTCATTTCTCCAAATGCACTCCCACTGCATTAAGGAGGTTCCATCATACAACTCAGAGAGCATTCAGAAGCTCATGAGCATTCAACTCATGACAGCCAACAGCACGGGGCTCCTTGACTCCTGTCGGCATTAATGCACTCAGAGTTTAATGCCGTCTCTTAGTGCACAAGGACAAAATTCCACTTTCAAATGAAAAGTGTCCTTTAAAGCCATCATCACAGGTGCCCTGGAAAAGGGTGCTTTCCACAGTCAAATCATTCCCCAGAATCAGGAAGAAAACTGTGCCCAGTGAAAACAAAGAAGTTGCAACAACCATTGAAAAGCCCCCTGCTGCCTTCTGCTCTGTAGTCTTAGATGAGCTGCTGCTGAGAAGCCACATATAAGGGGGCTGAATTGATCATGCATCAAATTGCATGGGGGCTTGTGTGCAGGGATAGCCACTTTAGCTGTCACTTTGCGCAGCAGAGCACGAGAAATCTGATCATTTCTATGTTACCATTTCATTCCTCCTGCTCATTTATTGTTGCTGTTTTAACCTGCTCCTACACTGGAAAAAGCAGGAACTTCTGCAATAGAAATAACATTGTATTTGGTAGAATTCTTTCTACCGTCTCACCTCCTACAAGATCTTAAATTGCGTAACACACATTTTGCCTTGCATCACAACGGGAACGGAACAAAGGTGAGCTACATGGGGGAAGATGCTAGGGAAAAGTGTTGGGGCTGTGAAAAATAACAGTATCACACAGGAAACAATACAAAATCCTATTCATTTTAAGGAGCATAAAAAGGTGCACCTACAGCCATTTTTCTTGTTTGATCTCTACATCATTACAAAGCTCAACCTGGAAAATCACCCAGAGCTCTGGGAACTGAACCTGGAGTGCTCACTGTGAAAAATGAAGGCAATGAGAGTCTTCAACAACATTCCCAGTGCTGCTCTTTGATGTTTCAGCAAATCCAGTCTTCAACAGCACAAGAACTCTGATTAGCATCATATCCAAGTGCCATGTGCCTCATTGTGTTATTAAGGGCATTATTGGAAAAGTTTCCTGTATATACCAATTTCTTTTGCTATGTATTCTGATGATGTGGATTAATAGACACTATTAGAACTGAAAGTCCACTATGGAATTTTGTAGAGAATATGTTACAACGTTCAAAGTGACTCTTTTGACACCTCTGTTCCAGCTCAATGCATATAATGCAGCATATAGCATAGAACACCACATTACAAGACCATTTGGGTCTTAAAGACAAGCACTTGAAGTCTAAAAAAATTCCTGATTAAGACTGCAATCTTTATTCAGCCCCCTTATGCATTTGCTCTATAAGATAGTCTGTAATTAATGATCACATATTATATATTCAGAAGACTTCTGCCTCATTCAGAAAGTAGGCCCAGGCAGCATGCACTGAAGAAGCAGAGCTTCAAGCACTCATTCTTCCTTGATGCTCCATGGAAGACAGAAAAACTTATGATAAACCTGATTTCTGAAGATGAAATTATTTATTTTCTCACAAGTTTTCTGTAGTTCTGTTATCGTATATAGATCTGTAATAAGTATATTTATTTTCAGTTGTATTTCTGTTGGCTTCATTTGCTGTCAAGAGTACTCAGTATTTCTACAAGTAGAACACTTCTATTGTCTTAATATTTAATACTTGCATCGAACACAATTGTTTTTGATAGGATGAGAGGGAATGGCCTTAAGTTGCGCCAGGGGAGGTCCAGGTTGGATATTAAGAGAACTTCCCAAAGCGTGGTCAGGCAGTGGCACAGGCTGCCCAGGGATGTGGTGGAGTCACCATCCCTGGAGGTGTTCAAGTACCATGTAGATACTGCACTGAGGGACATAGGCCAGTGGTCACAATGGTGATGGGCTGACAGTTGAATGAGATGATCTTAGAGGTCTTTTCCAACCTTACTGATTCTGTGAAGCACACTGCTGCTGGAAGTTCCAGAAATAAGACGTTTCTGGTGTGAGCAAAATCTCACAGGACCTCTGAGAGGGAGGAAGTCAGAACCGGTGCTGCCAGTGCAGTGTTACAGCTCCTGAATGCTCAGCTACAATCTCTTATCTGAGCACAAACACCACAGAGATAGCTCAGGCAGGAGTGCTGCCCTCTCCTGTTCATTAAACTGTGCATCCTGAGTAGATCAGGGCCAGCCTGTGCTGCGAATAAGTAAGAGGTATTACAGAAGAGTAGTGTTGAACTCTATCACCAGAAATCTGCCTCTTAAAACATGCATTTTGCTAGCACTTCGTGGTCTTTATGTGTATTTTTCCTCAGTCTTGCTCTCAGGAATAGCTGATTGCTTAGTACCTCTATCAAAGCTGGAAATACTAAGTGTCAGGCTGGCCAGTATTAGCAGTGTTAACATTTGTACTGGGGCACAGATACGCATGCACACAGACAATACTGAAATACAGAATGCACCTTTGATGAGATAGCTGTAGAGATTTGTAGAAGAGGAATAATCAGTCTGTACAGCATGAGCTTAGATTCTCCAAGAATTGCACAGATCTCTAACCTTGCACACATGGAGCGGGGTTAAATTACAGAGGTGAAAATTTTTTTATTCCTTGGATAACCCATTGCTTATCGTGACACATGTATGGACTACATACACTGATGAAGATAACTTCCTCTAAATCAGATCTATCATCACAGAAGGAGACCTTTATCCAAATACAAAAGGAATTGGACGTCCCTACCACTGCAGATGGGATGTACAGCCAGTGTAAGTATCCTGGACTTTCTATACGGGGTTTCCAGCCCAATGCCAAACAGGGCGTCCCCTCCTGTCCCCATCAAGCTTTTGACGGATCCACCTGCAGGTGGCACTCGGCATTCCGGAGACAGTCCCTAACTCAGCAGCAGCCTGCCTTAGGCTCTCCCTTACTCTGACATATTCAGACTTCCCAGGGTATCAGCACATCACAATGCTCTGCATACTACGACACAGTTCAGGCACTGGGGGACCTGCAGAGAGGCTGTCACAGCTGCTACGCAGAGCAAATGTATCAGCAAAAGGCAGAAGCACGCAAGCTGCGGCACGCTTCACTGGCTGTGATCGATACCAGCATATGGGCTCAGCGCAGATCAGTGACAGCCTCGGTCGCAGCTGCCGTGTCATTCCCTGCCCCTGATTACAGTGGATCATTAATGCAAGTTAGCACTGATGGTTATTGCAGCGAGCCACCGTTTCCATAGGAATGGTGCAGCTGGCTCGCCTGAGCAGTGTGTCATCCTGCATGGGCAAACCCCAAAGCTGGGCAACACGAATCCTACAACAGCCATACTGACACAGGATGGGCAGAATGAGCTTTGCAGGGATTTTAGAATGAGTCTGTGAAAGGACCTTCACAACCACTCACAGATATCATATAGCTGCCCCTCGCAGCAAACACTGGCATTGTAAGAACGACCAACACCATAAGGGGGGGCTGTGCTCCAGCAGCTGGATGGAGAGGCAGCATGCAGCCCAGCATGCTATTTGCTATTTTCTGCTGGGCAAGTCATACTGAATTCTGTATAATGGAACATCCCCTGGGATTTTTACAAGCACGCTGATAACTTCAGAAAAACATGTCTACAGAAGAAACATTTATCTAACAGTAATGTATTATTATGCTAAGGCACCAAGACAAAAATTCAAACAGAAGCTCCACGTATCTACCACCATGCAGATCAGTTTTTAGCTCCCATCTCTACTTCCCACCACGCCCTTTCTTTTTCTCCCCTACTCTCCAGCAAACAGAAGGCAGAAAGCGTGTTTTCCATTGTCCATGACAGCTCTTAGTGTAATAAGTATAAAGCAAAACGAATGGGCTCCATTTCCTCTCTCCCCTTGCTTTGCCTATATTCTCATAAATAGCTGGAGCTCTGAGTTTCCACCTAATTGTATTACTTATAATATTATAAAGCAAATTGTTTCATTGATATTAAATAACAAGGCAGATTTTTTTTTCCTGAGAGAAGCTGAGCAAGTCCTAGTAAACATCCTGTATAATACATTTTGATTAGTGTACTTGCAGCCTGCATTCTCTTGCCTTAAACATTAGGAAAATTGTTGTTTCTTTCCTCACAGAAGTCCAGAATTTCTGCCTCAGTTTCTCTATATACACATGTGTATATATATAAAAACATAGATATGAAAAAAAGTACGTACGTATAGCTTGGATAAGATACAGCACTGAAGGAACAACAGTGCTTAGCAGTCTGAATAGGTCATGCTGCATTGACTGAGCTCTGCTGTAACCCAGCATGAGAAGCAGAAGATCCTGATCAAGGATGCTCCAAAACATTCCTCCACCCCACCTTCCCCCAGGTCAGCTATGATGCAGTATCACATGGCTCACTGATCCGTAGATACAGAGAACAAAAACATCTCTTGGAAAATGCTGGCAATGGGTCAATGGTTGGTCTACATGATCTTAGCGATGATCTTTTCCTACCTTAATGATAAAATCATTCCGTGGTTCTACGAAAATAAAGAATACAAAGATGATCATAGGCCAGCAGTGCATATCAGCAAATACTTAATCTTAAGGATCTTGGCAGTCTTCATGATTTTCAGGTATTGAAAGGCTAAATAACTGCTTAAGTGTATGCCATATAATACCAAAATAAAACTAATGATTGTTTTAGGTACAACAGCATCTACAGTCTTTGTATTTTTCAAACCATTCTATTCCAGTTCACTCTGATGTATGGATAATAGCAAAGCATTTCATACATAGGAACAAAATATAGAGCTGATGAACAAGCTCCTTCAAGCACAATCAACTCACAAGGAATTGATTACAAATTGCATTACTTACTGTGAATTGTGTGTTAGGTACTACTCAAAATGCAAATGTTGTAAACCAGCATTTCAAAACTATGATTGTCTAAAACAAAAATCCTATATTACGACTTTTAGATTCTCATAAGCAGTGATAACACAAGACTGATACTAGATGGCAAGACAAGAAGAATGGATACGATTATATCACAGTATATTGTCAATGAAGTCCTATTAGAAAAAGAACAGGAAAAAAAAGGACTAAAACTGAGATACAAAGCAGCTTAAGATGAGCGGACTAAGGACACAGAACAAAGCATAAAAGTATCTCAGTTACGTGTAAAATATTTATCGTAATTGACATCTCATGTGTTCTCTGACCCGAAAATTTGCTGTGAAATTCATCTTTTGCTGAAACAATTTAGGCTTTCATGTTGTTTTTAACAATTCTGGCTTGAAAAACAACCTCACAGATATGAAACTTCAATAAACAATACAGCAGAGTGACTCAGTCAGCAAACCACCCGAAATGTTGATTAAGAAGTTTAGTTTCCCGTTCACCAAGAATTTGCTAAGTTTGAGAAAGTAAAGCACATTGCTTGATAAAATTTAAATGTGTGAATACTTTGCTGCTACAATTTACAAGCATCCCAAATCTTGACCATTTCCCATGTAATCTTCAGGTTCTTCCTAACAGCCCACACAAAACTGCCTACTCAACACCAGTCATTTCTTCATGGAAAAAAGATATTTCTGGACGTGCAGTAAGAGATACCGTACAATCATTTATATATAAAATGCCACACTTTCTTTGGCATTGTTTGCCAGAATGCATTTTCATCTTTTGTAAGCACAGCAAGTTACTGCGATTCTTTTTTGAAATCATTTAGCAAATCACACTTAAATCATCCTATTAGAACTAATTACCACCACCAATGTGAGTCTGTGCGTTCTGATAGGCTGCTTCAGATATCTTTCCTGTGCTTCCTGTGGAAAAGCGTTTGAAATATAGTAAACCATCTCCTGAATGCAAACAGAAAGAAAAACATCCCATTCCTCACCACTGGCACTAGAATCCAAAATATCTGTGTGGATAAACAAGAGAAAAGCCTATTTTGAAAATTAAAAGGTTAACAAACAAAGCTGAAAGAGGTTATAGATCACTCATATTCAACCTCTATGCACGAAGGACTGCCATGTTCCATACAATCTCCTAAAGCTGGAAAACCAGAAATATAGTTTACCAAGAGCTAAAAACATCCCCAACCAATGCTTACTAAGGAGCCAGTAAGACACTGTTCAGCATGACATCACACCACATCAGATCACTGTGACCAGAGGTCACATCTAATCTAAGATCATATTCAAGAACTGAGTTGTGTGATGAAGGAAAAGTCTTGGAAAGAGAAAACAAGAGATGCAGACTTATTTTGCATTTGTATCTTAGCAGTTGGATAGCGTTCTTCTATAATGACAAATTTCTACTCTCAGATTTTAGCTCAGATTTCAGACAGAGATTACAGTGATGGTGATGGTTTATTGGAGAGAGTGTGAATAGCCTTTGTATCCTCCTACCAACACAATGAGCACAACCTATAGCAAGTCAAACTTAATGTTTTCTTTGGATTGTGCTCTGCTTTGAGCACAGGGTGAGCAAGATGATCTCCAGAGGTCTCTTCCAACCTCTGCTTTCTGTGATCCTGTTAAATCAAATCCAATTAAAATACCATGCTGTAGAATATTAATGAAGAATATCTGAGACATAATTAACGATTAGATGCATGCTGACAACCTGCTGAATGATTCCCATCCATTTTACACAAGAGTAGCTATCATCTGTCACTGGTACTCTCAAGTTTTACGTAAAAGATCATGAAAACATAAACAATATCCTCTTATCTTTCAAAACAAAACCATTTTTTGTACAAGTCTGCCAATTAGTCACTTCCCAGAATAAAAAGGCAGTGGAACAATGCAGAACTCCCGAAGGATGTCCTGTTGGGCTTAAGCTGCTCATGGCAGGTTGCTGGGATGTTCTCTTTTTATGTCATGGGCCCAAAAGAAAACTGAAATATCCTATTTTGCAAAATCTCTCATGGACAGAGATCTGTCAAACACTGCTGTATTGACACCCTCAACAACACAGTTGGGGAATAGAGCTGTTATAACATACAACAATAGGTTTGCCAGCTTATTTCTAATTGACCAAGCATTCAAACTGGAGGAAAAGGAGTTCCTGTAGCTTCACCAGCTGTGTTTAAATATATTTTAACTATCTAACTATACAGTAGAAGTCCGCTGTTAGAAGATTCCTAAATCTCATTAGTAATTTGGGATTTCTTATCCCTTTCACGTGCTGATTCAAATTCTGAGTGAAAGGCTTCCATGGACGTAGAATGCTTTGGAGAATTTTCCCATTATTTTTAGTGATGTTAACAAGAGTTGTGTTTGTAAAGGAAAAATAAGAAGCTGATTTTCTATCAAGGTGAGAATTTCCTGAATTCTTTCTTAGAAGGGCTTTCACAGGGACAACCATGAGCAAAAAGCTTCACAACTGTGCAACTTTACTGCTGCAGATGGAGTTTAGAATAAACTATTATTTCTACTGAGGATGTCCCTGACGAATTCTCATTCGTCAGAGATGAATGGAACAGTCATGTGCAACTTCTGAAACCAGAGCAAAATGCTTCTGCTTAAGCAAAGGCCCTGTGTGAAACACAGAATCATCTCATAGAATGGCTTGCGTTGGAAGGGGACTCAAGGATGCAAGTTTCCAACCCCTCTGCCACAGGCAAGGTTGCCAGCCACTAGATCAAGTACTGCATCAGACTGTCCAGAACTGCAACCAACCTGGCCTAAAACACTTCCAGAAGATGAACAAGGCATGTGGAAATCACTCTATATGCCAGGAAGCATGCAAAAGACAGACAGTTCAGTCAAAGCAGAAAAAAGTGAAGAAGATAGTTGTATTTCAGTCATTAGTGACACAGAAGCTCATACAGATCAATTAAAGCCAATCTCAAGACAGCTAGGCTAAGTACTGCCAGTGCACGACCATCACACTTACCTGGTACACAGCATCTGCTCAAAATGGTTAGTTTATGGTCAATTTTTCTCAATGTACACACATCATCTAAACCTACTTAGCTAAAATATTAGCTCAGGTGCACCTACACGCATTTCAATGACCTCAGTGTCTTGTGGTTTAACTCTTCAGTACAAGAAGAGAAACACTTAAAATAAGTTTGCAAATCTAATTAAATGAATAGGTTATTTTTGTGTTTTTTTTTTTTTTACCACGCCAACAATTTCGCTCATCTATGATAGACTACACAGCCTAACATTGTGACAGCTAATTAGGCTGTGGCTAATTGGCACACTGCCAACGCTATTTTTTCCAGGATTTCTAAGCATTCCTATGCAAGTCACTTTGGTTTTGTCTTTAAGGCAGTAATAAAAAAAATCTCAGACACAATTTTAAGAATAGTACGTAGAACTAAAAATTAAACGTGTGCATCTTCAAGTTTGGTACCTGAAAATACAAGAGAAAATTGAATTTTACCTTTAACAACAGGTGTGATAGCACTGTGGTTAATTCACAGTGCAGCAAATTAGTTTCCTACTCTGTTACATCAGGGTACAGAGCTATCAATCACATGGAGATAGAGAAGAGACTGCAGGATGCTCAAAACACATTTCCACAGCTGGGGACAAAATTTGCCACCAGATCTGGGCTCTTCTTCTTGCATTAGGGAGCAGCTCTTGAAGAGGCTTTGCTCAGTTCACCTCTGCTGCACATATATATTGTACTTGTTAGTAAAACGAGCAGTGGGAAGCTAGATTAGAGGAGTTGGGACAGACTTGATGCAGAAGAGATACTGTGCAAAAGCAGAAAAACTCCTGGGCTATTGCCGTCCTCAGTACTGTAACAGTGCCTCTTCAGACTTAAAATAGAGGGTTTGTTTCCAGTAACCCTCACCAGTATCACATCAGCCAGACCTTATGTCTGAAAGATCATAATTGTCTCTTAATAAATCCATATTTTGAAAAGACATAATTTAGCACACTGCCAGCTATTCTGTCCATGTCTCTCATTGGGGACTTCAGCCAAGATCCCAAACACTGTGGCAGAGTCCTTGTTCTTTCTAGAAATGCACCCCTGACACACAGGGACTGCAGGTCACAGCAGGCAGGGCTGAATGAAGCTGTGTGCCTGGCAGGGCTTGCGCTGCACCCGGGGGAGAACAAAAGGAGGTTTCAGTGGGTATGAAGTCACTGTGACACCACAGTGCTCGATTTACACTTCACTATGATCCATTTTATCGGGTCACTTTTCTTAACAATGGTCACACTTTTCCCAGAACCAACACTTTATGACAAGCTGGCTTTATTACATTAATATTTTTAATTTGAGATTTTTCACTGCTTGTTAAAGGCACCAGCACCACAAACTGACAAACCTGTATCCAAACCACAGACAAAAAATATGCGCTTCTCAGGACTGAACCCAAAATAATTGGCTCTGCAAACCTGTCTCAGGTCTGACATCTCTGGGGATGCAGAGAGAGAACACGAGCCATCCGTCTCCTGGTGCCCAGGGAGAAACCGTAGTGCTTGGAATGGATACCTGCACACTGCGTGGAATGAGCTCGTCACCGCACTTCACAGAGAAAATCAGGATTTTCTTAGATAATTTTCAGCATCCTTAAAAACATGTGGTTTTAAAAACATCCACGTCAAAACATTTTCAAGTGGAAAATAGCATGCCAATACAACACTCAATTGGTCATCTCAGTACTGATCACAAAAATATTTGTTTTCCACTGAAAAAGTTTGCTTTTAGTGTAGGTGAGATGAAACAAAAAAACAAAACAAGAGAGAAAGAAAGAGAGAGAGAGAGAGAGAGAGAGAAAGAACAGCACAAAGATACCTTTCTTGCTGCTGAAACATTTCTGCAGGGAAAATATTCTGCATTTTCAACCGCAGCAATCATTGCCAGACAGGATTAAAAGTTAATGAGGTACCAAACAGTGGAAAAGACAAAGCCCCAAGCACATACTGCTTCTGGATACTGGTCTCCAGAATTACCCTGTGCTCTTCAGAGGAGACTTCAGGCACAAACTGCCACACAACCATGAGCCTTATCTGCAGCTCACTTAGCATGTTCTAAGTCATCTGGTTTGATAACACTTGTTCTATCACACTAGTTTTCCTGAAGGTAACTCTCCCAGCAAAATCTCAACACTGCTCTCATACTTTGCCATAGAATCACTGTGCAACAAACACACATTGTGGACAATGATGCTGTTGGCTCCAATAATTTTGGAAAATAATTCAAAATGCATACCTTAAGATTTTATTCAGCATGCAGCAGCTGGCTTCTTGCAAACACATGACAAGATAAACTTCAACCCCTGTTGGGATGAACATGTAGTCTTTGGAAAAACTATGTTTACTAAGAACTTACAGAGTCAGTGTTATGTCACTAATTGCAAAGATATTTAAGATAATAGGCACAGCAAGAGTCAGTTCAGTGCCACACTGCTGGCATCCCTGGCTGCAATGGATAAAGGACAATCTGTTTTCGATTCACAGGGCCAAGCAAGTACAAAGAAACTGATAAACATGCCAAACATCCTGAGATACAAAACGCAAAATACAAAAAATAGCAACATTTATTGCACAATTAAAATTTGTACATATAGGCAACATTCCAAATACTTGACCACAATCACTGTGGATCTGCATCTACTTGAGATTCTCTGTATCATTTTAGAAGCAAGCTTTCACAATTGGCTTCCAGGTTTTATTTCTGCAGATTAATGTATTTACAGCTGCCTCCAAAGGGCCACATCTCTTCTTTGCCAAGTCAAGATTCTTGCCTGCAGTATATTCCCAGTGCACTCAATGGTTTGACTTTGAATAGCTCAAGCAATGACACATGAAACAGAGCAGCAAGTAAAAGAAGCTTAAATGCCAGGGATGGGGGGATGTTGGGTCAGCCAAATGTGGTTAACTGGTGCCAGATACTCAACCTTCTCTTGCAAAAGAGCCATAAAACTCCAGATTACAGCAACAGTCAGACGTGCTTCGCTCTTCACTGCTCACTCCAACACTGTCCCTCAGCATCACCAGGGGAACAGCATCTCCTCCTGACAGACATTTTCCTGAAGCACTCCATCCACAGCCTGCTGCCCAAGTACTTGGCAAAATTCTGCCTTCTAAACAGTTTTCCATTCTTTTTCCCTCTAAAAGCACATTAAGCAAGAAAAAAGTTTTCAGCTTTTGTTTTCTTTTTAATTAGCAGGTAAATAATCCAGAAAAGAAGTTGCATCCATAGGTTGCTACACAAAGTAGGAGTGTGTTTCTAAACATTCCAGCCTAAATTGCTGTAACCAGCATTACATATTTTTGTTTTATCTCAAAACGACACTGCATGCAGCACATACCAGAGCCCACCCCCCAGCTGCTAGCACCTGATATGACCTTCATGGGAAGTCAAAGGCATCAAGCTGACTCTAGCTTGGTGAGTATCTGTCTTCTGAAGTGGTAGTAAGGTAAAAGGAATGTGGTAATAAGGGCAGAAGCTTTCCCTATGATTTCATTCTTCTCTCAGACACATTTGGTCATTTAGGAAACAAATGGAGATATACCATCTTAGTCATCTTCTTCCATGCAGAGGATGATCTGTTCAAGAAGGCTGAATAGTTGTCTTTGAAAGATTCAGCTAATTGCTATAATCCCCTGCAGTGTTACTGATGTGGCAAAATCTCAAGCAACTGGGACCATGGCTGAGTGACAATAGGCTTAGGGACAAAGTCTCTTTATGTTGATAAACCGGGTGTTCTCAGCCCCAGCAGCTGTAACTACTGTTTATTTGCTTTGTCTTTATTTTTCTTATATTCATATAGTATGAATGCCAGTAGGGCACCCATCAAATAGGTTGCTGACCAAAGTGTCAGAAGCAGTCATGCTTCAACAGCTGTAAAATATACTGAAGGTTAAGTTTTGCAAAACTGGAAGACTGGCATCTGGTCATTTGGCCTGGGTGCATCAGCAACAAGTACCGCAGCCCTGGAACAAGGAGACAGCTCCCAGAGGAAGCACTGAGGCTGAATTCAGAAGTTAACAGTGTCAGCTATCATATTCCCACAATATTAGCACCATCTTCACTTACATAAAATATAAGGGCTTGCTTTTCTGCAACTTTCCCAATGTCCTAAATTTCCACATGCAGGAAAGACCTATTACAACTTTTGAAAGAAAGCAAGGCTTACTTTACATTAGGTCCCTACATCTTGGTTGTGGGGACAGGGGCACACAGGATCCTTAAGGACTGAAGCCTGCTGAGAGCATTCCCAGCCATCTGGCCCAGGCTGCGATTCACCTGCTGGGGAAATACTGCAGAGGGGCCCCTTCCAAGAAAGATGGAAATACAACTGTTGCCATTTTTAAGTGGCATCAATGCTGAAGCGTGAAGAAAAGAGTCAGGATTTTGGGCAAGGCTCTGCTGACCTACCTGTGAACCATTCTTTGCCCTTTTAAATCTCACTTCCATGGTGACCTTCATGGCCTCACCCAGGGGACTTTAAGAGCAGTGAAGCAGTCCTGACTAAAGGAAGAACGATCAGAGGAATTGTCAATCTGAATCTGTTAGGAACTAATTAAGTCAAATCAATTTGGTGGGGGGGGGCAGAGGGGAAAGGGCTGTTTTATTTTACTGAGGTCTTTCAAATTGATTGTCATAAGCAAATGGGATGGAATACACAGAGACAGGCCATTTGCTAGCAGATTAGAGGAAACTGTTCCTCACAGTGCATCTCCAAAAGGTGAATGCTGGGATAAAAGGACCTTCCAGCTGCCAGGTGTGCAGCTCTTATGCTCATAAGTCCTGAACCTTTCTGAGCACAAGCGTAAGCTTCTTTTGACATACAAAAAAAAGAAGGCTATACTATTCAACCAAATTATTTGAAAGGTGCTAACCTTGTATTAGCCACAGGAAGTCCTGTTATCTAGCAGGATCAAAGTTCCAAAGACCAGTTACATACAGAATAGAAAAAATAAATATGCTTCCAAAGTGGATTAACCTGCTCAGTAATACTGTACAACACAGAACAAACTTGATAGTTCTTAAATAATTTGTTCCAGGAACTAGTGCTCAAACTTCATTTCGGGACAGAGCACACACAATAAATGGGATCTAACTAACAAATTCCCCAGAGATGGAGTAGTTGCACTCCCCAGGGACTTGAAGATTTGAGAGCCTCCAGCAGCCTGCCAAGGGGCTTTGCTTCCATATGGGAACTGTTGAGTCACAGCTTGAACCATCTGATCACCTGGGGAAAGGACCCAGTCAGCCCTGGGAGCACAGGTGAAGGCAATTCAGCTGCATGACAAGAAGAATTGGAGCCTGGCTGCACCTCTCTTAGACCTCATTGAAGGGCTGACTGCCACTGGAGGAGGATCTCTGGTTGGAAATCCTTCCCTTGTGGTCTTTTCTGCAAGCCTAGATCTTTGAAGACTGATGAGTAATTTTCCTTTGTAACACCATTCCATTCACACCAGCCCCTTGGCTGTTCCACTCCCGTATCACCTTTCCACTGTGCTCACCTTTCTGATTGTAACAGCTTCTGAACGAACAGAGTCCTACAACAGAGGGTTCTCCTGGGCAAAAACAATAGCCCTCAGATTGCATCCTTGGTGGAGAAAGGATTGTACTGCATTGATTTGTCCCATTAATAGAACTCTCACATATATTATGTCTTAGCTACTTCTCCGTTACTGGCTTTTAACTTCAAGAATCAGGAGAAACCAGAAAGAAAAAAAGTTTCCTTCAACAAGCACTCAACATCAATAATTCTGTCAACCTCATTGGAGTTTTTCTGGTTTTTTGTTTTGTTTTGTTTGTTTTTGCCAGCATGGGTGATACAGAAATGTGGCTCTGAGCTCACACTTCCACCCAATAGATTTCATACATTCTTCTGCTCTAATTGGCAGCATTTATGCAAGTGATTAATTTTACTAGTTGATATTTCCAACGCAAACATAGAAAACACACATTCCGTTTATCTTTTCAAAAGCATTAGAGAGTTTTACATGAAAAGCCTTCCTCTGAAAATAGTCATAGAAAAACAAATTCTTAGGCAAGCTGTAGACATGCTAATTCCACTGTGAGTGTCAGTTACAAAGATTTGCCTTTGATTTGGACACTTGTTTTTAGAAAATTAACATACAACACAGAAATTATCATAGCTATGACAAAGGTTTATTTCCAGATAGATTATTCAAAGTTCTGTCTTGCACTGATTGCAAAATGAGAGCTGGTGTCTTTCTTCTACCAAGTATTTTCTATCAAGTGAAGTGTGGTAACGTTTGTTACCAAAAGTGGCTTTTGCCTGGCAGTATAAAATGAGATGATGACTTCCTTTAACAATCTCTGGTTGCTCCAGTCTGCCCTCAGCTGCAGACATCCGCTAGTTTGCAATGCATTACCATTTCAAAAGCCTAGTGATAACTGGGGAATTCTTGTCTGGGAAAAAGAAAAAAAAAAAAAAAGAAAAATAAGGATTTAAATAGTTATTGAGTCAAGTTATATAAAATTAGTTGTGCCTTGCCAACCTGATGCAGAATTCTGTTCAAGTTACTGGAATATCCAACGACTTACTAAGCCATGTAGCCGATGCCATTTGCATTCATACAAAATTTGCAGCAAAGAGTTGCATCTCTTTAAAAGCTACAATGCCTCAGGCCTCGGGCCACAGACAGCTGATCCAGCATTTCCCATGAAGCAGCTCAAGGGCTGCAGGAGAGAAACAGCTGCCACAGATCTGTGGGAGTGGAACTGAAAGACTCAACAGCACGGCGTGGGCAAGAGAGCTGCTCATCTGATGCTTTGCCAACATTCATGCTAAGGAATAAAACCAAACAAACCACAAACTATGAGTCCTCCCCACAGCCTCTGCCCTGTCCTGGCAGGTCTCCTCTCAGCTGGGGCTCACGTCAGCTGCCATAAGCAAAACTGGGAATCTTCAGCTCCAATCAAGTTCAATAAAATTTGTGTGGATGGCAGCTCATCTCAACGAATTAATTTCATTAATTTCATTTGCAAGTTAGACCGTCCGCCAGAAAGCTAATTCACAGTGAGCTTGACACACTACAGTTATACCCTGTGCATACCCAGTCACAGGAGAACAGCTTCTTTTAAGGGCTAATTGTCATTTCTAGAACAAAAATTATTTCATCTTCCATAAACATTTTGCTAAAATATTTACTGCTCAGAATCAGCAAGGTGATTTGCTACTGAGAATTGTTATCTTCTAGCTTTAATTGGCAGTGTTTCTGCACTAACCTACTTGAGTTGTTTTATCTTGCCAAAAGCTAATTTTTGAGGAAAAAATAGCACAGCCCTATTTCTGTCCTATCACAAGGGGGTGGGAACACAGCACATTTTGCATGCTGTAAGCTGCAGAAAGGGGTCAGATGCAGAATTCAGCAACGAGCAGCTTACAAGAGTCCATGTTCTTGCAATCTCTGCTGCACTTCCTGACAGGTTGTTTTTGCCCCTTCAAGAATGAGGGCTCCAAAGACTTCATGTTCACTGGTGCTGAACATGACAGCTACAGAAACACACAAACAAACCTCCAAGGGTAGGAAAAAAGCATAACAGTTGCACAGGCAGAAGCATGTGAAGTCGTATAAGAACTGAACATCCTTCTCTGTACTTCAATTTAGACCCTCATACAAGGCTGCTTACCTTTCGTGTCCAAAACTATAAATCCTTCATACTCAGATATGAGTATTCCATGAGATATCAGCCTTTGAAATCACTGCTCTTCTCCAAAGTGTTTTCTACCTCTGGCTTTCACCAGTTCTGCGTAATGACTGCTCTCTATTCATCCTAACTACCTTTTGGAAAGGCAAGCTAACACTGGGTTCCCTTGGCGCCGCACCTTTTCACATGGAGTTTTATTACACTACCTCTTCTGACCACTAAGGAGCTCTTTCCTTCTGTTTTCTCCTTGCACACTAAAAGCACTGATTTAAGTAGAAAGACCACCTGTGCTCAACAGCTCTTCATATTTTGCTTTGGTGAACTATTTACTAAAATATCCCTGTTGCAGAGATTAAACTGCTGCCCCTTGGATGCTGCTGCTCTATTTTCCTTCCGTTTCACTAGCTTCTATATCTCAGTCCTCCCAAAGCAAATAAGCAACTTAAGTTTGTGAGGACACCCATTTTTAAACTATTCCCTTCATTATGTACGGAGGAAGAAGACAATTCTACTGTATAGCAACTGTCTAAAATTCCCTCAACCTAATTTGTGGCTTTACCAAAATGCCTAGATTGGATTTCAAATTTGCAATAATATGGCAACACTTAGATACTTTAGACATGATCTGTACTCTTTTCATTTAGGCTAAATTCTTAATGAGTTTGGTGATTGCCTTTCTTGACAAAGGACAGCCATCCCATAGGAAGTATAAATTTTTGATACATGTTTATTAACTGTTCTTCCTAGGAATTGGTAATCACAGAGCCCTATTGTTGAACATTTATCACTCTAAAGTTTCTCTCTCTCTTTTTTTTTTTTTTTTTTTTTTAAACAAGCAAGAAACTAAGCATTAGGAGAAAAATAATACATTTTCCTTTCTGCAGTAGCCCATGTTTAGGAGTTATCACAAAGCAGCAAACAAAATTTGTCTGCAATGTCCAGGAAAAACAAAATAAGCCCAAACATAATACCATGATCTGTCACCTCTCTACCTGCAAGAAAAAAGGCACATAAGTACATTGGGTCTTCACCAGAGAGCTACCAATAGCTGTATGTGTTCATGCATCTAGGATTGGCTTTTTCACCTACATCTGAGCTGTTCTGCTAGGCTGTAAATAAATCTGATCCCATTCATCACAGCTGCCACAGACAGATGCGAGGCAATAGAACATTTCCCAGGGCAGCCCATGCTAATTTCTCTTCCTACTGGTGCTGAGGAAACGGCCACCTGTGTAGGTGTGATTATGGCTGTGTGAGATGCTTTGAAATCCTTTCCCTTGTGAAAAGCACACTTTTGAAGTTTATCGAAATACACTTAAAAAGCATCATTGCTTATGTGAAAACAGCACAGCAAAATCACTTAGATATCATCTACCAAAGAGCATTAAAAGGTTGCAACCTGGGGTTTAAGAGAAGCCACAGTGACATGATATCCTTTAATATGTTACGATCAGCAGGCTAGTTTTACTTAGAGGTGCTGAAAGCACTAATAATATTTTTTGTGCTGGCAAACATACATAAATATGTACTGATTGAGCCACTAGGGAATACTTATTTTAATGCAATTGGACTGATAGAAATTGTTCCAAAAACTCTCTTAGGTCTTTTAAACACTTTTTTCTTTTTTTCTTTGTCTTTTGGTTAAGCATGAGGATTTCATTTGTATCATGTTTCAAATTAATACCCAAATACAATTACAGAGTAGAGATAAGAAAATGAAAAGTCATGCCTAAACTACCATGAACAATAAACGTCTTGCTAGCTGCCATGCAGAACTATAAACAATGGTGACCCCAAGAGAGAATCCACTATATTTTAAGCCATCTACTTATTAAAACACTAAAAGGAATCAAATATCACACTGTTTTAGACTCTTTCTTATATTATCTGTTTGAATTAATTAAAATGCTATCTGCCCTGTTTGGCACATCACCAAATAAAACATCACCTGACTTCATTAACGACCCTACTAACAAGCAATATAATTTTATGTAGGAGCTGAATTGCAGATCTGCCCCAGACACTGCCACTCCCCAATAGAACGATAAAGGTATCTTGAAAAAATAGTCAGCAATATTATTCTAAATACTGTGAAGCCCAACAACAAAATGATACAATCCCTCTTTTCTCTCAAGATATCCTGGAGCTGGGCTGCCCACAGAAAAGCAGAGAAGGAAGCCACCAACATCCCAGCAGCCATGAGCAGGAATGTGGGTTTAGGACTGATCCTAATGAAACCACCTTTGCTTGCTTTTTCAGTTCACCACAGCTTGCCCCTCTGTACATCAAAATTCAAAGCAAACAATTCAAGAGCAAGGCTAAGAGCCTGTACTGGAAGGAAGACAGACAGACAGAAGAGAGGGAGACTTTACACAACAATATTGATTAGAACTAATTTTTTCAGACCCAAGATTCAGATTTGAAAAGCTGGGACAGAAATACAAGTATTCTGTTCAACTACATCTCAGTAGGCTTTCTGCATACAGAAGCAGATGGAACGTTAGCAAGTGGCTGTGCATGAAATTCACTGCTGCAGTAAGAGTGTTCTTCAAACACTACCAGTGCATCTCAAAATAAAAAATCCTTTGGAAAAAAAACAAAACCACACAGGCAACCTTGACCCTCAAAGTAGGAAAAAATCTCATGTTGTCAAAAATCTCTCCTGTCAAGAAAATATATCAGCAAAGGTGGAAAAAGAAGTAAATCTTAACTGTATTGAATAATCTCATGGATTAAGGCACTTAGTCTCAAAATGGTTACAGTGTAACTTCAGGCTTAAATTTAATCACGGAAAAATTAAACCCATTTGTTATGTATGCCAACATTTTCATAACTTATAAAAGAGGCTCCTTATTCCAAGTCTCCTCAGTGGCCTTTTCTGCAATGTTTCAATTGGAGATCAACTCTGTAAAGCCTGGTTTACCAAATTTTGCACATTGTTATAGATGACATGTCACCGGTGTTTTGTACAATAGCGCTGACATTCACCATCTCTACCCAAGAGACCATACTTGATAATATCACAGGATTGCTTCTTCCTGGCTATACAAGATGTGTGGCTCATCTGCATCCTGCAGTCAACTGCTACATTAAAGTCTCTGTTGCCTTTGATTTCCAAAACACTAACAACCAAGACTATTGCAAAATACTTCATTAGGTCATAACTGCATGATCTGATATTTCATACTAGTAGTTTCCATCCATTTTCTATAACGCCTCTTAGGCATTATTCAGATCGTTCTGTGTTCCACCCTTCTCAGTCCTGCAGATATCATTAGCAAGTTTCTATTTCTAGTGTCAGATTTCCAAAAATCAAACTCTGAGGAAAACATCAGTCTTCTGCTTCAGCTTTATTTGACACTCCTCAATTGCTGCTCACCAGCATCTCTGCTTCTGCCAAATCCATACTGCAGAAATAGCAACAGGGACTTCTACTCCAACTGAGCAAAAATTTTAAGATTGAAAATGAAAACACAATTACAGTGTTTTACCAAAGAATTACAGATAGTGTCAGGTGGGAATTTTCCCATCAAGAAAGTTCCATTCCTATTCATTTCCAGTCAGACAAGAGCAAAACTTGCCTGTCTCCTACCTATCTCCTATGCTGTTGTGCAGCCCAGATTCCTATGATTCATTGCTTCAGTGTACTGTCTTCTGGCTGCCCGAAGTCCTGGAAATTTTCATTTCCAAACACAGAAATCGACTTCTGGCTCCTACTCTCTGCCACACACCAACTGCCAGAAGGAAACAAGAGCTTTCAGTTCCCAGTTCTAAAGTCTTCTGAAAATTCGCTTTAAAAGAATTAGTTGTTTCAAATGTATTTTTTATATTGTAAAACAGAGTTGCTTTTTGTTTTTTGTTGTTTTTTTTTAACAGAACAAATTCTGGTAATTAGGCAGAATGTCATAGGTGGAAATCATACATGGGCTATCCCTGAGATAGCACAGCACAGGTATGCAAGGTGATCTCACTTGTGATAGCCTGCAACTTTGTTCTGACCAGTCTAACTAACTGCTTTGGACAGTAGAAGTTATTTCTTCAAAACATATGTAACTTGAGGTGCAGCTGTAATTTGTCCCACATAACAAGTCCGCTCTGAGGCCTTGAAAAGGTGAGGGAAACCACACATACATTTTTAATGTTGTATTTGTTCTCATCCCTGAAACATAAGAACTCTTCCATTCCCTGCTGGAAGCTCACTGCATTTTATAAATAGTTGATATACATGCCACCAGTGACACGGGCAATTAAGCCCTTATCCCAAAAGATGTGTGAAAACCAATCCACAACTTAGCATTCTCAGTGGGAAAGCAAGCACTCAGCATCGTATTAGATCAATCCCTGATTTTATAGACTGCGAGGAGAGGAACTTTAAGGAACAAAAGCCATCATCATGCTATTCTGCCTCCTCAGCACTCAGCCCCCAACGATACAGCTATTGCAAAAGGGAGAGAGCCTACAACATGTTTTAAGGGGAGATCTTTAACACTGTGGTGTTGCCAGAGACACATATATTATATAAACAGAACGACTTAATGCTATTAATGGTTTTACTGCCATATCGTATCAAAATCACTAAAGAACAATCGCATACTTCTAAATATCTGTTTCTTCAATGCAGAATTAAGGGTGGTCTTCTCACAGCTAGTGTGCTCTTTATGAATGACAAAAAGTCATGATCTGTATAAAAACACATGCAGCACATATATCAAAGAGATATATGCATCTCTCTGCATATATCAGCAGAGATCTCACATTCCCACAGGTCTTATCATAAGGGACTCAGGAGGAGATGGGGAAGAGAATCCCTTCTGCTGGAGAACAATAAGGTGTGAGGCAGCTGCAGACAGGGGAGCAGAGCATGTGCTGCTTTGTCACGTCATACAGCCACCGCTCAGATCATACCAACCTGCTGTCATGTGTGCCTGGAAGCTCTCAAGGCAGCAATGGAACTGGTAAAAGTTCAAAAGCCTGAATCAGTTTGCAACTGAATACTTGATTAGCAATCTAGCTAAGTGAGATAAGAGATTTCAGACACATTTCTTAAAAAACATCAAGGGAGGAGGTTATGGGAAAGGGGAATAAATCATATTTTCAAAATAATGCCTAAAGTACAGAGAGAAGCTGATGAAAAACTTTTTTTCTTTTTTTAATAGAAACAAAATGTCATTCCTTTCCAAGACTTCTTTTTTTTTTTATTCCAAGTTCTTTTCCTAAAAACCTTTCCATAATTTTTTCTTCTGTAGTCTCCATTTCATTTCACTGAAATCACTTTATGTGCCAGCAATCCAATTGTGAAACCTCCACAGCTAATAAATTCCCTAAGGCTACAGAAATATTTCTTCATCTAGAGCTGCTAAGGAAAGATTTCCTGATTCAGGCAGGCAGATGCACTGAAGGCACTTAACAACCCAGGAAAAACATGCACTGATCACTGCATGGAGTGACACGTTGCATAGGTGAAGTGGGCAAAGCTCTTCAGCACTCACTGGGACCTAGCTGGCAGCCAGACCTGAACTCTCATGTCAACTCTAACAGATGCTGAATGAGATCAGTGTGAAGAGGTATGTTTCTTTTACTTCTGATATAGAATGTTTTCTAAGGCAAAATTTAATTCAAATGCTATTTTATAATTTTATTAAGCAATACCTAGAAGTAACTGAACAAATATTTATATTTAGAAGACCAGAAAAGAAACAATACTTTAAAAGAGAAATTTGAAAGAGCAAAGGGAGCATACATCATTTTCTCTAGCTTCTCTAGCTATGTGTACTCTAGGGAGAGTACACATTACAGTGCCTCTCTCAAGACCTCAGCAGGAAATATTGAAGTGTGTACACTGACCTTATGCATGCAAGCAAAATCTGTAAATGGCAGCATCCTCTCCTGAATAAAAAATGTATTCTTTTGTACATAAAGTTATCGGCACACTAATTCATTTGCTTTTGAGTTTCTCCTTCCTTATGATCACACTGGATACCCCTGCCATTACTTGTAAGGATTTTCCCCACTTGGTATTTTCTTGGCAACTCTTCTGCATCAGAATGTCAGTGCTGGAGGAGCCAGAGAGCCTGGCCAAACTGCACCCACTGTGAGCGGTGCCGCCAGCAGCCCTTGCCCAGCACTTCCAGATTGGCACAGCTCTCACCCACAGCCAACAGCAGAGTGCAGCTCTGGACACCAACCCTCCTGTCAGCAGGAACAGGCTTTTCCGGGGCCAAATGATCTTTGCAGGGAGCGTTTCAGAGCACGGTTGCTCTGCTCTTGAATTAAAGGGTTCACTCTTCTGCTTTAACAGCACAGGCTATTCTTTAAACCTTTTTTTTTTTTTTTTTACATTGTTACAATTATTTCTGGTGGTTATTAATAATACTTTGACATCCTTGCATTTCCATTCAGATTTCATTCATATTAATGTTATCACATCATGCTAATCTTAATATTAAACTTTCTATTGAGGTTTGGTAGAAGTTTATAAAGGTTGTCCTTACTGCTTGAAAAATCAAGCATTCATATATTGACCTCCATATCAATAATGAAAACAATGATACCACACTAGGAGATGAAAAAACAACTTCCAGCCGATGAGCAGCTCAGCTAATCAATGTGCTGCTCATGTCATAACCCAGCTCACCTCTTGCTGATCATTAACTGGAGGTCCAACAAAACTCTACTACCACCGTATCTTATGGGTTCAACGATGCCTTAAGAAAGGAACAAGATGCTTCGGTGCCATACACGATGGAGCACTGAGGCATGCTTCACTATCTACTAAAATGAAGGAAACGCATTCCTGCGTCTTGACAATGGCAAAGCAAAATACAAAAGAACTGGTGATGTGCAGCTAGAAGTGGGAGTAGCTGCTTCATATATTAAAAATGAGCAAAAGAAAAAAAAAATCTCTTGCCAGAATAAATTGTTTTAATCCCATCTGGCATAAATAATCTACTCACACACTGCATCACTTCAAAGCTATGCTGGATAAACTAATTCAATCCCGACATCTGAGATTCACCTAGGTCATAGCTGAGCACTGCTTTTCTGTTTTAAAGCTGAGTTGACATCATTTGGTACAATATTTATCCACACACTTCTACAGGCACCCATCTGCTCAATTTTACTGTACAAGCTGGGAAATAGGCTGGTAGTGTTATGTATTTTCTGCAGCCATCAAATATAATAATGGGTGTGATTACTATAGCAATAAAGCTAACCAGATAAATTCTATTAAGTAAACAAGGAAAAGTATTACAGAGAAGTATTAGACTTGGTCCCAAAGTTTATCAATCCAAGCTCTAAGTGTATTGAAAATTACCCTTAATTCAGGTGTTAATGTAGCTACATGCCATATGCATTAATGGTAAACAATATTCAGCTTGTTCCTGATGGGCAGAATCTCAAAGCCATTAAAAGGAAGTCTTTGAAAAATCACTGAAATCAATGAAGTCAATTCCTTCCATTAACTTCAATGAGCTTTGACTCAGGCTGCCAAAGTGCTTATGTTTTGTTTTGTTTTGTTTTGTTTTTTTTTTAAATCTAAATGCAACTAAGAAAAGAGTCCATTTTCAGACCACACCTCAAAATTCTGATCTTAAACTAGTCCCTAAATACTTTGCGTGACCTCTGAGAAAAGACTCAGGGCTCAAAATGTCTGGGGTAAAGAGAGCAAAGAACTGTAAAAAATAAACTATCAAGGAAAATAATATACATTTTCATCGATCTACATTAACCATTCTTATCCCAGCTTCAAATGAGCCCAGTGCAAAGTGGGCTTATTTCCCCACGCATTTGGAAAACCAGTCATGTGCACACAGCAGCAGCACTGGAAATGGTGACACAAAGGGCTGATGCCCTGTCCACAGCATCCTGCCCAGGGACACTACTCTTCCTTCTGCTTCAATGCACAAGCAGTGTGGGAAGTGGGAAGCTCTTGCACTATGAATACCTCAATGCCAGTACTGACACTGCTTTTACTGAAAGGAAGTGCCGAGAGGGAAAGCTTGTGATGCACTGACCAAGAAGGAGAGAGCATCCTGAATCATATGTTCTTGTAAATAAAACCTAAAGCACTTTCTTTTCACACCCTTAAACTTGAAGGCGGCCACTGTTTTTAACCTGATTAAATTATTATTGACAATTCACACAGTAGTGAGGTTGGTTTGCAGTACAGGGGCTGAGGATCACTGGATTCTTGGCTTTCACTCTGCCACTTACGCACGAGGCTGCTCTGTGTGAACCACTGCAAGGTGACCAACTGGAACATGAGGCAGGAACCATATGCTTTGTTCTGCAAAGCATATTAGCTGCAGTGATGAAAAATGTTATTTGTGAAAATGAGTTTACATTAATATAGCAGTTACTACAATGGAACCCCAATCTCAGCTGGCTGAACCATGCACGACAGCAATATAAGTCAGAGTCTTATTTCATTTGAACACATTTTAGGTAGGAAAAAAAGAAAAATACCAAATAATTATACAATTTTCTTGCTGTTCCAGTAAAGAATTTTTTTTAGTAAATACATTATAGTGAAAAAGATACAGAACTTTCCCTCTGATGCTTTAGTCAAGCAGTGTAACTATTACACAAGAAACACTATTACACACTTCTCTCCCTTCCAGTTGCTCTTTTCCATCTCCCTCCCATCCTGTCTCCTCTATAGAAAGGACAAAGGTAGCTCAAAACCAGACCAATTGGAAGGACAAGGCAGGCCTGGCAGCTCCAGCTCACACTGCCTGTCAGACTGGCCTCAGGCTTGAAAGAGAACAGAGGAAATAAAGAATAACTCTTCCATTTTCAGAACCTTTTTTTTTTAAAAAAAAAAAACAAACAACGTGACAAATACCACAGCTGTATTACAGACTTCAGGGAATGGAAGCTATCTCAGTCTGAGGTGCTGTGTCCCCATGTATCAACTAGAGCTTCTCTTTCTAGGAGATTAACTAAATCCGTTTCCTCAGAAAGTTCCAGTGAAAGGTTCTCCTTCTGTTCCCTACAGATATATATTTTTTTCCCATCAGCACATTAATACTCATGAAAGAGCAAGTGAGAAATGAAGGCCAAGCTCAAAGAGCACTTATGTGAACGATCCACCAACTTCCAACTTCCATCAACACCTTAAACAGAAAGCTTCATCAACTCATACACAATCGCTTTGCATCCAGATCATTCTCACATAATTGGAGTGGATTAAAAGAAGACTTATTAATTGCATTCCTTGCTTTCATTTTGAAATTTGTGTTTTTAATTTTTAATTAAACATACTCTGCTTCCATTTGGACAAGGCCAAATAGAACACTAGAGATTCCAGCATTAGGATTTTTTTCGTTCACTCACTAAGAAAATGGAGGAAATGGAGGTACCATTCATGTAAGTGCTGAGAGGTGTGCAGCACTGCTTTGTAACAATGCTCTTTAATAAAGGTATTTTGTACACCACTGTCCTAATCACCATAATCTCTCTTTCAAATGGGTCAGACTCCTCAGCTCACACTGCAAAGGAGCAATCCCACACCTTATGATTTACATTAGAGTACAATGAGTTTATGGCAACCATTCTGCAAATAAAAGCCATTGCCTGCTGCTTCTGTTGCTCACATCACTGTCAGCCAGGAGGGAGAGAGGCACGTACATACACACAGCATCAGATATCACTAGCCATAAGCCCCCAGCACTTAGACCTCCACACAGCCGCAGCGCAGCGCAAGCACTAGGGTGTCCCTGGAGAACATCAGCTGCACCATTAGAAGCAGTTAACTAAATATAAACACAACAACTGAAGCTCTGCTGGTCCTTTTGGGAGGGCAGCATGCACAGAGGGGCAGGAGCATTGCACACTTCCTATAGACTGTAGAACTTTACCCATATAACTTGTGTTTTGCATAAAATAAGCTGCTATTAGTGGCTCTGAGAACTGGAGGGAGACTGTGCTCTCTTAACCCGAGCAGCAGGTCTCTGGCCGGGCAGCGACCTCTTCAACCAGAGCAGAAGGCATTTCCCATCCCAAGCAGTCACTCCTTTTGATAGCACCATGGTCATTGCTCCATCAGCGCGAATCAAACGGCACACACAGAAATGCCAGCTCATAAAGCGCCTTTCTTCTGCATTTCAAAGCTAACAAGCATGAATCACGGATTGGAAAATCTGAACCCATTCCAGCATTTCTGGTTTTTTTTTTTATCCATGCTCCGCTCTGCTCCACAGGCACACATCAACAATAGAGCTGAGCCCAGCTGATTAGAGCAGGCACAGCCACCACTGCCTACCACAAACCCATACCAACACCCAGCAGGGACAGGGCCTGTGTGTTCAGCCCCTGGGACCGGGACAACGCACACAGACAGGCTGAGATACAGCATGACACACACAACACAGCCCACTTCTCCTGAGGTCCAAGCCCACTCATTTTCTGATGGGATCACAGCAATCTATCTACCAGGACAGTCAGATTATGTTTAGAACAGTCTGTGTGATGAATAGCTGCCACTGTTCCTTGACATTTACACATTGACATCTGCTCTCTCATGGTGAAAGCTGCCAGATGTACTAGACATTCAAAGCATTCAAAAAATGAGGGACTAGAAGGCTTTTGGTGGCAGGGAGGCTGCATCACTTCTAACTCAGTGAGAGACCAACAAGGTTTGAAACCCTCTCTATCTTCTGTAGAAAAAACTTGTTTATAAATATCAGTATCCACTTCCATTTATGTATTTCAAAATTGCCACTGCTGTTCTTCACTGCATCAACTACGCCAACAAATACTTCGAACACCACCTTATGAAGAACCCCAGTAGTGAAACAATTTAGCAGATTCTTAGCAAATATAATTAGTTATGAACCTGAACTGTTGCAGACATCCATGGGTTTCTGGTGCCACCTTACACCCATACACTCTGCTCAGACCCAGCTCTACAGCACCATACAAGCACATGTCATGCAAGACTGTATGAAACAAAGAAATGCAACCAATCACTTCTTAAATACTTAGCCTGTAGCAGAAACCTACGTGATGTTTAACCTAGAAAATAATTTCAAACTGCAAATTACTGCAGTTTACCTTACCATTTCCTTGGAAGCTAATCTTATTCTCCAGAGGGCACTTCATTCATGGACTAAATGTTCCTTTGTGTTTGAGCTAGGCTGAGTGAAAATATAAGCAGGCTACAAATTGCTTACATGCATGTAGCCCAACTGCAAGCCAGCTGGATGCAGCCACAGAAAAGATAAGAGAGGCATCTACCTTCCTTCCCCAAATTGCTCTGTGCTCAAGGAGAATTATTTAACCAAGGTTTGGGGAAGACAAATCAGTGCCCACATATTTGCATTACAATGCCTGAAAGGATATACTGCCTTTTTCTTTGTAAGCAAAGGTAGAACACTACATTTCTCTCCGCCAACGTATCCCTTCAAAATAAAAAGGTGGATCTGAAAACTGGCTACATACATTTTCAACTACAAATTGCTTCCAGAAGCACAACCTGAAGCAACTCAATGCATCACCCATGTAAGTTAATCTGAGGGAGCCTGAAACGTGGGTCCATCTCAGCTAATTCTCTCCTCCACATCCCATTTGGTGTAAGAATACAATGAAATCAAGGGGAATTTAAGTGGGAAAATGGAACCAACCTAGGATTAGAATCACACTGAATGAATAACAGTACAGCAAATTTTTACTGAACATGAAGTATGAAAATTCTGTATTGTTCCTATACAGTGTAACAGTAATGACATAGGTTCACACTTTCAGCTCAGCAATTTCTGTCCTCAAGACAAAAGAAACCCACTTAATCAGCAAGTAAAGATTTTGAAATAATTAATTCCTGCAAGCAAATGAGAAATTAAGAGCCCCCAGCCATCTTATTGTATTCTCGGCCTCCCTCTGTTCCTCATGTTTCAGAGCTCCAGGGCTCCTCATGTCTAGTCCAGATATCTACGTGCTGTGTATGTCAGCAACAATTTGCATAGTGAAAAAACCTTCCTAGCCAGATATGCCACCTGAAACATCAACACAGCATGCCCAACAGAGGCAGGGACACAGAACGTGGCACCCCTGATAGAGACGAGCAGACAGGAGAGGCTGCTGATGCATCTGTGCACTGAATAGCTGGACCAGCAAGTTAAGACCTAAAAACCAACCGGAACCCTGCAAAAGACCCTACTGAACACTCACTATAGGTATACTTAGAAGCACAAGGTCTTCTCCACAGCTTAGCTTCTTGCCAGTATCCTTCTTGCAGACACTCCTTCACCACTCATATTGCAGCGTAAGCAGCAGGTGCCAGGGAAAAGCCCAAGACTGCCTCCAGCAGTGACCCCATCTCCAGCACCACAGCACCAGTTTCAGACTGCTCCCAAAAGCTCAGTGCGTGCCTCAGTGGAGCTGCCAGAACGCGTACGTGGCTGAGAGATGTGTGCAGAGGATACGGTATGTGCAGTGCTTAACAGCCCCAGGCGCCCTACAGGGAGAAAAGGAGGCTGGCTAGGGAGAAAGGGACTTGCTTCTCTGACTCAATTGATGTTTGCCAAACATTTGTGCAAATGAACAGAAGCTGTGACTGGTAAATTGGAAGCCCAGAACGCACATCAAGCAGATGCAGGCTCAACACTTCACATAGATCTGTGCAATTCTCCACTCTTATCCAGGTACACAGCAGGCAGATATTTCCTCCCTATTAGCCTCGCAGTAATTAATCTGTGAAACATAGTGCCTGCACAGATCTGCTAATATGCTAAAATAGCCCTCTGTTAGAAGTCACCTATTACTCTATTAAAAAGAATTTCAAACAGTTTTATGAGCAACACAAATATTAATTTTGACGTGACATGAATAAATGTAACCTTATAAGCAGCTGAGTCCATTCTAAGACTTGCACTGCTTATTCCTTGAACTCAGCAGAGCACAGGAACACTTGCAGTGCTTCTGCGGTTCCTACCTGCACTAGGACAAAGCCAGGCTCATGGCAGCATGGCTGGGCTCATTCATTCTGTCTTGCACACTTTGCAACGCTAGAAAAATGACAATGACAACAAGACACTGCAGTTCAGATGTTCAGTTGTATCTCCCATTGTATTTTTCCCAGCTCACTACTGCAGCAGACGGAAAATATTTCCCCAGAGCGTCAACCACCACGGGGTGGCAGGAAGAGAGGCACACTGCGTGCTGTGCTGATGCAACCACCAAGCGATGGTCGCTCTGCTGCAACCAGTGAGAGATGAGGGGCTCTACCTCCTGAGATGTATGGACATCATTCTTGTTTTATGACTATTACGTAGAGTAACAAACTGCCTCTGGGGGGAGGGGAGGGCAGGCAGGAAAAAAGAGAGGACACTGCATCAAAGCACGTGTAGCTATGATGTCAGTTTTATACCTGGCACAAGATGTGCTGCAAGCCTTATGATGGGAAGAAAAGGTGAAGGGAACAAGCAACATCTGACCTCAATAACACAAGAATACCAGTGGACTTCTACCTGACAGTAAATATTTAGGAATAAAACAGGTTTGAATTTTGTATTTTTACAAATCTGTTTCTTACTTCTGTTGCATTTTTTTCCTTCTATTCTCTTTTTTCCAGAGCAAATTCTAAAGCCACTGCTCTCTTTGTTTACTATCATGTAAACCAGATTAATTCAGCTGAAACTAAGGCAATTCCAGTTCTCTGCAACTAGTTGGGCTGAAAGGAGAACAAAACCTCCTGAACTTACAAAAACCAAGCTACTAATACAATTAATACAACCGAATTTTTCCTCATTAGCTCATTCTTGTTCAGCTTACTGCATAACAGGTGAAGTAAAAATCTTTCTTCCAAAACTAGAGGATGCAATCTCTCTTGAAAGAGACAGCACACTCTGGTTTCATCTCAGTGGATCAACATTAGAGAAACTCCATTCTGTTCATAATTAATTGGGTTTCTCTTGATTTTTACCCAGTTATACATATTAGAAGGCTGCCAAAGAACCTAATTTCCCCTTCCTCTCAGCCTTTTGCTTAGCACACTAAACAGGTCAAGCTCTTCTAGGTTTTGCACAAGAAGGTCTCTCCGTTCTAGCAGTCCTCCTTTGCACACTTATCCATTCTTGTCCTTAAGCCCCGACGACCAAAATTATGCTTGTAATCCAAACTAGATCTCAATTACCTTATGCATGGAATGAACAGTGTTAAGTAATAAAAATTAATTAAAAGCAAAAGTTTGTACACTGTACCGACTCCAATAACTGGTATGCATCTTTCATATTTCCACTGAAATCATCTTACTGTGTCCATTTCAATTTTTCTACCACAGCATTGAAAACAGGAGATGATGAGGAAAGTCACACGTATTGTCCTTTAAACCAGCATTACAACTGCCTCCAAGTCTTTCGTAGTATTAGCCTGCCTCTCCAAGCTTTTAATTTCTCTTAGAGAATGAGCAATACAATTTACAAGGGTGGAATTCCTCAATAAACTAAGAAGCATATTTTTGCATCACTCTCTCACTGGGGTGTGCTTTAAGACCAGTGCGGCAGGGATCTGTGGTTTCTGGAAGCCCCTTTGCCATCCAGCAGTGCTTTTCATACTGGATAATTAATTTTCTACATGATGACCAGCAGGGATTTTGTTTGTTTGTTTCCTTTCCATCTGAGACATCTATAACAGGAAAATACACCTTAAGAGGAAGTACAGGATTTTGAGACACTCAGACATCATAGTGCACACAGCAAAATACAGAAAAAGGCCTCAAAAACCTGATGCAGTGTAAGTTCACATTCACTCATTGCACTGCTCTTGAAAACAAGTGCTAAAGCAGCTACTGAGAAGATCAACGCACACCAAACTCTGCTCTCACTGGGTTTGCACTCAGTTACAGCAACAGAATAAAGCAGTCTTGCTCACTCTCACCTCCACCAGTTTAAATCTTACCCTAGAATTGGATGAAGGCAGAAATTCAACAAAGTTTCCGAGGCTCAAAGGTCACAATATTCCAGATATACAGCGGAGAAGTACCACAGGAAAACTTTATGTAACCCTACTGCTGGAGTCAAAGACCTGTTAAGTTAAGGGCAGCCTACTGCTCACAAAGCCACAAACACCACTAAACAGCTGACATATTTTTGATGGGTGCTGAATTTCAGGAAAATGTCAACCATTCAGTTTTTCCCAGCACTGATGATGACACTGAGAACTTACCGTTTTAAAGCACATGCATATAAGAAAAAACATGGGCACTACCAAAAATTAGAGAAAACCCTATATTGCTTCCTAGCAGGGATACTTTCCTGGAACATGAGACGACCTAGCTAAATCCTGGATCTGAGTTGCACTTCCCAATACATAGACCAAACTCGCCTAGCTCGATTAATATTTAATTACCTACACAAAAGGGATCAACTTCCACATAACAGATAGAGGGCACGTTGGATGGTGCAATGCAGCTCTGATCAGCAAAAGTAGTTCAGGGCCTGAAAACAGACTACGTTCCTCTCAAGTTTGGAGCTCTTGCACACGGCACTTCACGCCTGCTCCAAAAAGAAATTATGCTTACCTAGTCCAAACGTGGCAGAGCTGAGTTCAAGTGTGTGCTTTCTGATTCAGACAAACAGCATCCATCTGGAGTTCTAGCACTCTTGCTATTCCAGAATGTCTTTTCCTCAACAAAAAAAAATTATCGATTTTTAGGTTTTACAAAAGTTATTCCTAAAAATGGATGTTCCAGCCTGGAATGGTTTCTCTTCATCAAGGCACCAAGGGTCAAGTTTCAGCAGATCTAAGCCACTACTAGACTGGACACATCAGTACCTACTGCATTCAAACTGCTTTGTTGTTAATGGTTGTAAAAGATAACTTTGAAAAGACTCAAAAACGCTGATTACAGTTTTTTGGTGAATAGAGCTGCATCAGCTGTTAGAAGATTCTAATATGAAGGCTCTGCATAAGAGGTGCTTTCCTAGCATCCTTTGGCAGCGGAGTACTGTATTCTTGTGTTTCAATCTTGAAAGACTCTCAGCCACTTCACTTAGAAACAATGGCAAAACAAGGAATCATGTATGCATGGATTAAAAAAAGAGATGAAAACATCCACATTGCTTTCTTAAATCTTCAAAACCTTCCCACCAACGTGAGGTGGCTCTCAGGTCACCTAGCAGCCAAACACAAACTCTGGCCATTACACCTGATCGTCAGAATTCTGCTCCCTCTTACAGATGTACGCACCCCCACAAACAAACCCCTCTGACATTCAGCAGTACATGAAGCAGACATATCCCCACTACTCCGTTGTGCTTATATTTAAAGCCAAGACGCTATATAAAATCCCCCGCTGTGCGGAGATCCAGGCAATACTCCAAACACAATGGGGTGGGGTGAGGACGTTTTTGTTCAGTCTCTTGCTTAGACTGGTTTGTCTCACGTCCTTACAGTTACACACAGAATCCTTCCTCCATGATAAAACAGGGCCTGAACATCACCTACCCACAAGCCAGCTTTCCCTCACCAGGTCAAAACCCTTGCAAAAGTCCCTGAGGAAGTGCCTGTTTGCAGCTCTAGATATTTCCCATTTGTCAGGATTTACCTTGCCTACATACAGTGTAGGATGAAATGCCAATTCTACCAAAGGGAGGATTGAGAATCCATCAGTGAACACACTGCATGGATTGCATTCTTCCTTGCATCAGAGTGGTTCCACACCCCGCACGCAGCCCCACACATCTCTGCGTTATAACACAAGCTTCACCCTCCTATGACTGAAGGAACGGGTAAAAAAAAAAAATAACCCAAAACAGTTTAGTCATAATTATGCAGAACAACTGCCATCTTTCCTCTTACAGGAGACAGAAAAGCCACACGGCTACCACACAAACAGCTGCCTCCTCTTGGAGCCGCTAATAGGAATTACCCCAAGCACGGGCTGAAGGCACTGCGGGTCCCACAGCTCGCAAAGCATCCCTCGCCGGGCTCCAGGAACGGCGCAGCAGGTGCCCGTCCGACTGGGTGTGGCCGCCCACTTCGCTTCTACCCGCTCCCTCCTCGCCAGCACCGCCGAACGGCTACAGCCGGTACAAATGCGCGCCGCGCATCCCCTTCTGGCGGCTTGTAACCCCACCTAAGGGAAACACCTGCGGAAAAGCAACCTACGGCCGCACGGACCCGCGCAGATCTGGAAGAAAAGGAGCGGAAGCGCGAGGAGAGCCGGCACCTCCGCAGGTAAGCGGCACCACGCGCTCCCCTACCAACGCGGGGCGACGTCCGCCAGCCAGGCGTCGAGCGCGGACCCGGGACCGCCCGCCCGCCCCGCGCTACCTTCTTGGGCCGCTTCCTGCGCTGGCTGCCGCCGCTGCCCCTGTCGCCGCCGTCGCTCCGCGGGGCCGCCTCCTCGCTCATGCTGCCGCGCTGCTCCGCGCTCCTGGCCGGCCAGGAGCGCTCCCGCAGCGCCACGCGCGCTCCCGCCGCCGCCCAGCCCCTGCCGGGGGCGGTACCGCGGGGCAGGGCCGGGGGCGGGCGGCGATGCCGAGCTCGGTGGACTCCTCGGGTGGTAGCCGGCCACGCGCGTGGAAACGCGTGCAGGAGCTCCCTGCTTCCCGTTCGGGCTCGCGGCGCCCGTGCCAGCAAGGGAAGCCAGCGCTGCTGCTGCTGCTGCTCCCGCTCTTCCCCGCGCCACACACAGCTAAGCCTGCTTGTCGGTACTGGCGTATTCTCATTCAGACGCGACCCCTCCCCTGCGTTAAGGCAGGCTGTCAAATTACACAGCAATTTACACGTTTTGCATTTTGTCTTAATGAAAATGTTTCTTGGAAAATTAAAAAAAAAAAAAAAGATTCCTGACCATACCCCAAGTGTTCCTGCAAACAGAGGGTACAGCACAGCAGCGTACAGAGGCCAAAGAACACCATGCCTCACCCAACCCCGGCAGCGTCCAGCCTTTGCTCCCTAAACTATATGCTTACAGTTAAACTATATGCTTTAAACTATATGCTTACAGTTAAAAGGAAAAGGTGGCTGCAACAAAACTGCAAAAGCACTCCGTGACATCCAGGAAAAGGAGCAGATGTTCCTGAGAGACCTTTGTGATTGAGGGTTTGATTTCTAGTGAAAGCACAAAGTCACTGGTAGTCAGAAGGTCAGTGCCCAGGGGAGGCAGTCCTGGCCAAGTGCAGGCTCTGAAGCATAAGGAAGCAGCATGAAGAACACATTTAGAAGAGCTCCAGTCTCACGGTGGAAATTTTCTAGTTCTGCATTCTCCATTGTTGATGAAGTCCATGAAAATACAGGGGGAATTGAGTAGTTTCCAGCTAGAAAGCTAGATGGCAAAGAGAAGTACAATCTTTTCTATTAAGAAATTAGCTGTAATTGCCCACATTTCTCACTTGATATGTTTTTGGGTTGTTTTTTTTCTTTGTTTGTTTGCTTCACACACGCACACACACAGCAGTAGCCACCACACCACTCCTTGGGACATCAAGTGTACAGTGTGACAGCATCTGCAGACCTGGAAAAGTGCACTATGACATGTACATCCAATACTTATCAACAAGAGCCACAGAAGCAGCACCACCTGATGGAAGGCTGACATGCTCATTAACCTCAGCTGCTGTTAGCTTATGTTGTTTAAAGAGCCATATTCATTACAGCTACATGGAGGTGAGCAGGTGAGGCATCTTAATGCACACAACACCCGAACCTCAAGGAGGAGAGATAATGGCCTCAAAGCTGTGCCAGGAGAGGCTCAGGTTCTCTGAAAGAACGGTCAGGTATTGGAACAGGCTGCCCAGGAAGGTGGTAGAGTCACTGTCCCCAGAGGTGCTCAGAAAAAGGGTAGATGTAGCACTGAGGGACGTGGTTTAATGGGCATGGTGGTGACTGGATGGTCGTGCAGGGAGGTCTTTTCCAACCATAATGATTTTATCATTCTATAATCACATTCCAGTGAACAACTTCCCAGGTTAACATTGTACAATTACCTTCCTTCCAGTTATCTCCCTTCATACAACTCTGATGGCGGATTCCACCCTTTTTAAAATTTGTTTCATGAAAGTGGAAAGAAATTACACACCAGAAGTGTGAAGCAAGATCCACAAAGTCCTTCAGCAATGTGCTGGCCGGCACCCACAAGCACTGCCAGAAGCCACTTGTCCTACAAGAGCAGTAACAGCAACAGCTTAAATGAGTCCCATTAATCTACTGAGTGCAGTCAGCCAAAATGACTTCCTTTCTGAGATTTATTTGGGCGCTTTCCAGACTCAGGACCCCACTCCCATTCACTTGAGGAAGCTAGAGAAGAACACCATCTTTACTGCATTGGCAGAATACACCAGCCTGCACCCAGCTGTGATGCTGCTGCTGCTGCATAAGCTGTCAGCACATTGCCATGTGCTCACTGGCTTCCCCTTATCAATCACAGAAACCACAATTAAATAGTCAAAAACTTTCTTCTTCCAGAGTACTACTTTATGATAGCATTCCCAGATACTTCTGCAATTTAAAAATAATATTAATCCTATAAGGGTAGATCTATTAACTCAGCAGATGTGAAATTTATGGTGCCTGAAATCCCACCATTACAACAACAAAAATTAGGAAATTCTAGTTAAATGAGGACTTCTCCCTATGGCTTGACCTTACTTCATATAAATTAGCATCAGAAAGTCAATACGCTTCCACGTTTCTAAATTCCACATCTTAGAAACTGAAGATTCAGGGATGTATATAAACACGTGATGGGAGTGAATACAGACAACAGAGCCAAATTCCTCTTAGTGGTGCCTAGCAAAATGACAAAAAGCAGTGATCACAAAATGAAAAAAAAATTCCATTTAAACACTGAACTTTTTGAGTCCAGAGACTGAATTTTCCATCTTTTGAAATACTCAAAGCTTGACATTGAGCAACTTGCTCTAGCTGACAACTGGATCAGATAATATCCAAAGGTCCCTTCCCCACCTGTAATTTCTGTTCTGCAAAAGCACAGCCTTCATGCTACAGCTGTATGAAGTGTACACTGGTTTTAGTATTTGTTAAAGTTATTAAAGGTATTAAAATACTACCTTTAACAAATACTAAAACCAGTGTACACTTCATACAGCTGTAGCATGAAGGCTCTGCTCAAACTGAATAATTGTAAATATTCAGTTTTGTTTTGTTTTTTAAAAGGTGACATCTGTACTTTGTCAGTTGCATCTGTGTTTAGCATTTTAAAAAAATCTCTCTAATACTACATGCAGTAAGGGCTCTGTACCATGGATGATCATCTGGGATTTTATTGATTTGCCACTACAGGGGGTTTTTGCTGGTTACCTTTAGCTGAACCCTCAGCTCCCATCTGTCCCACTCTGATAAGAGAAAAACAAAAGACCCAGACATGGGACCTTGAGCTCCCTTCCAACCCGAGCCATTCTGTGATTCTGTGACAAATGTCTATGGTTAAGCAACAAGCCAAAGTGTAATAGAAGAGAGTTTAAAAGTTTGCATTGATTTCATTATGCCAAAAAGTCTGAACCAATTATCTTTTCACCATAAAAAAGAGAAATAATTTAAGTTAAACAACAAATCACTGAAATTAGGATTTTTACAAGCTTGTATAACTGTTCCCTGTTTTTCCTCCTCGAATACAGCACAAACAGGTTCAATAGCAGAGAAATAAAGGTGCAGGAAAGAAAAAAACAATCCAGAAAAAAAAAGTTATCCTGGTTGAACAGATAATTAAATTATAGTATGGTTTGAGTTGGAAGGAACCTTAGAGATCATCTAATTACAGACCTCCTGCCATGGGCAGGGTTGCCAACCGCAATAATTTATTCCTATTATTCCTACTATTTCTATTATATAAACTACTACTTTTTTTTTTTTTTAATTTATTTGGCAGGCACTTCTGTGGGCTTTGTGGGGTTTCTGTTGTTATTGTTGCTGTTTTTTCCTCCTGTAGTTTCCTCTCTGTAAAAATTCTGAGTGAAATCCTGGTTTTAATAATGACGAGAAGTTTCACTGTTCACTTTATCCAGACCAGCCAACCATTGCCATTTAAATACAAAAGGTTCTCCAACTAATATATAACGGTCATAGTTAGCCAATGGGCAAGAGAACTTTTAGTATACAAAACTTGATGCAGGGACCATAGAAAATTCCATTTGTTTATGGAAAGCGGACCTAATTCCTTCATGCAATTCTGCGCTCTTTGGTATAAGAGGAATTCATCATCTGATGAGATGAAAGGGGTAAAACAACAAAAAGATCCTGTGGTTTGTGAATTCATAAAAAATTCATTTTCCTCAGCACATCTTCCAATCAGAACTAGAACCACGTTCCAAAAGAACTAGAATAGGAGAGCAATGGTTCAACAGTTGTTGGTGATTACTGATGGCGGTCATTGAACATATTAACTGTACAGCCACAAACAAATACCTGAGCACGTCTGAAGGATGCAAAACAACAGATGATGCAAGAGGAACTTGGAACAAAGATCTCAGGTGCAGTACAGGGTGGGGACTGACCCAATGAGAATCCAGACTGGAAGACTCCTCTAAAGGACCTAAGCAGGACCTCTCATTTCATTTGTTACTCCAAGCAAAATACTAAATACAGGCTTACTTTTTCCCTATGCCTCGAGGATGGGATCAGGAAATAAAGAACAAAGCTCAGAAAATGCTGAGGTGCTAACCCAAACTGCAACTCAAAAAATACCCCAAATGTTTTTGTGTACTTCGGCAATAAAAACAAATAAATAAAAACAGTGATCAAAAAGGTGAGACAGTGCTCGTTTCTAGCATTTCTGATTATATTTCTTAATAAATGCTTTCCTCCATCCTGTGAAGATTTCAGCTTTGACATGTGTCATACTTTCACATTAAGATAATCCATTAAGCTAGTCCTAAAAAAAAAAAGTAATAAAAAAAGAATGCTAAAACTTTGCATCTAAAAATGCAAAGCAATATTTCTTTAATCTGGATTTATCTTGCACAGCTATGACTGATCCAGTAATAGCTCTTCTCAGGATATTAAGCCAGCCTCCTCAGAGCTAAGAAACACAAAGCCATCTCCCAAGAAAACCCCCCTGACGTGCACTTCCGTTCTTTTAACAAATCATGCTTGAAAAGAGAAGGTAAAAACAGAAGAAAACGCCAGGTGCATTTTGCTCCCTGCCTTGTGGTTCAGCACCGGCGGCCGTGGACAGCAGCGGGAGCCCGGCGCGCTGCCTCCCAGCCGCACAGGAGCCCCAGCTCCACGCTCAACACACCAACAACACGGCAAATGCTCTGGTGGCAGCAGCACGTTAGAGTGGCTCCTTGTCCCAGGTGAGCAATCTCAAAACAAATGCAGCATCTGTGTGGTTCTGGGATGAGGCAACAACACACCAGTGTCCTGCTACCACAGGCCAAACAAACCATAGCTGATGATACACGGTAAACACGGGATCCTTGTGGGTTCCTTCCAACTAAGGATATTCTATGATGAAAAATGCGTATTACAGAAGAGGTTCCTTCAAAATAAAAATATTTCCAATTCGTGAAAATTTCAAGTTTCAGTTTGAGGTACAATCAACAATTCATATATGTAAGAAAATTTTTTATATAAATCACTTGACTATTCATTGTTCTCTATAACTCTAGGGAAAAAAAATATTAATTCCATGGACATTGCAAGGAGCTATCAATATTTAGGATGTTTTTTTAATGGGACTCTCAGACTTTAAACACTGAGTAAAGTCAAATACGGTGCTGTACACTGACATGGATCTGAGCTTATCTACTCAAGTACTCATTAAAACAACACAGTATACACACTGGACACCATATCCTTTTTTAGTAGAAGCAAAATTATTGTTGTCAAGCCACCAGATTTACTAGATAAAGTAATTGTCTAAAGAGAGAATTAACATTAAAACTACTGGTTACTTTAATGAAACACTAAGTTACTTTTTCCATCAGCACCAATGCCTCCTGTTTGCTGGGATTATGTGAGATCTCTGGTATTAGCTGCATTATCATTATCAGACAAGTTTTGCAGCTGTAATTGCCCACAGTCTGAAGAGCCCCACAAAATACGCATACAGCAGAGATCCACGTACAAATCGATGGTCAAAACACAGATGAACAAATGTCAGGTTGAGGAAAATAAATTTCTTTCAGCACTCACAGTGCATTGTAGATCAAACAAATTAAAATCTATGAACGGAAGGCACCATTTTCTGCCCAGTGGGAGCTGCGAATTGATCGTCTGCATTATCCATCCATCTGGTAGTTACATTTGAGCGTATGTGACCTCACATAACACCTCTGTTCAGAAGACATCAAACTTAGGCAGGAGAAAAGGCTCTCAAGCACCGTGCAATTACCATGCTGGTCACATGCTGCATGGCGATTGCTATAGAAACCAGACACTACTAGGGACACTCTCTAGCCAGAGGCGTTCCTCTCTGATGCCTTGAATGTTTATGCTTTTGGTAATTGTTGATTTATGTTTTATTCTGGGGTAAAGAAGTTGATTTCTGTGTGTGTGTGTTCACCTGGAAGGCAGAGGTTAAGTGAAATCTGAAATCAGCTTTAGTATTAAAAAACAGAAACAGTATTTGTATCATACCATCTACAAAACACAGTATCTTATATCATTCAACATGCACAAACTGCAAGAGAAATGTATTGTACTTTTCAACAGACTGTAACAAAAAAAAACAGGTTGTTTTTTTTTGTCAGATACTCAAATTTGCCTCTAAAATTGAAATTCTTATAGATAAACCAGTAGTTACAAATGTTGTACACATCCTTCTCCACAAGGTGCTCTTTCAATTTTTCTTATTAAATATTTCAGTCAAGCTTCCACTTCTTGTATTTAAATTCTCTGTATCCACTTTTTCAAAGTGAAATATATAGCAATCATTCATGTAAAAGAGTTGAGTTATTAAAAGACATCACATTCACACGCTTTGGATCAAAAAAGAACGATAAGGTAACAAAAATGACATAACATGGGGAGAGGAGGCAGGATAGAGCCTGGGAATGGTACAGGAGAAGCAGACAAACTTGTGCCATGATGTGAAAAAGTGGAAAATGAATGGAAGAGTCAGTATTTGCTAAAGCCTACAGTCCTCCAAAACTAGAACTAAAAATCAAGGTCTACAATCATAAAACATTCTGAAACATTTCTGCTAAACCGTGCAGCAGCTCACATAGACAGCAAGAAGCTACTGCCACTGTAAGAAGTGCCAGATGGTTGTTTACTGTTCCAGAAAGGAAAGTAAATAGCAACAGTGTTCACGTAGCCTTAATTCTATCTGCATTAGTGCGTTACACAGTCCAATCATATCATTTCATCTCCGTTATTTGACTAGAACCACCCTGCTCAGTCACAGCTTAAGACTCACGTACACCAGGGGATCAACAAGAGGCACAGCCTGAAGATATTTGATCTCTGATTTGCAGATTTTTAAGAGAAATTGAAGGACGGCTTCCAGGATACTGCAGGACTAGGAACAGGACAGTGGCTTCTCACCTAGAGCAACTGAACTTCATTCTAGGTTAAGGATTCATGCCACTACATCTGTCCCTGACACCCTGACATTTAATACAAGATAGATGTTTAAAAACAAGCTGTTTGATCTAAAGTTACTCCCATGTTCGTATCAGAGATCCTATGAACTTGTCTTGAAAGTTAAAAATTCTAAGTAATAATCAAGAGAACATTTTGTAACTGGAATCAAGGAGATATAATATGCTGCTTCTGAAAAACAAAGTCCCTATTCTCCTGAGCTAAGGATTCAAACAGTCAGAACTTCCCAATGTCATTTGCATCCCCCTCTTTTAACATCTGAGCTACTAAATAGGAAAAATTGTCTTTTTGCTTAACAAAAATGTATTGAAAATTATTATTATTATTTTTTACAAACTGGATACAACTATTATGAGCAGTATAGATGAGCCCCCAAGGGAACAATATATTTGTCTTCAAAGTGGGGTTTGAATAACAAGCTGTAAAAAAGGCCTAGGGCCACAGATTGAACAATGAGGGTGAAACAAGATATTGAAAGGCGGTTCATTAAATGGGTATCATCTGCTCTGTGCACTGAATGTGGCAGCAGTTAGTGGAAAATGTGTTCTGGGTCTGTGTCACTGAAGACTATTGAGATGCGTATGCTTGACTGGGACAAACAAAGATTGCAGAAGCATCTTCTAATGCTGTATTCCTCAGCAGTGTAGTTTTTACATATAATAAATTAAAAAAATTATTAAAGACTTTACTGGAATACAGGATAAGAGTGAGACATTCCAATTTGACAGCCAGTGCTATCTTCAGGGCTCTCAAGTCTTAGACATACTGCTTTTACTCAACGATTTCAATTCCAGCATTAGTAACTTGCTCAAAACAGGAAAGGGCTAGCAAAAAAAGATGAAAATATCAATGAAATGAAAAATATATAGATTCATTAATTGAAAATATATATATAAATACAGATTTTTATAAGCATGGCTCTTGTTCGTTGCTGATGAAAATGCATAGCTAATGTTGGCGACTATGTTGAAAAACAGCATTTTGTAGCTGAATATTTGCTCTATCAAACAGTGTTTTTGTGCTCTGTTGTAGTTTCCATGGAAGTAAATACAAAGCATTACTTCCGAAGCAACTTTATACATACAGCAGTCTCATAAAACACCACACTGTCATGGGAATGTCACTAAATGCATCCTCTAATAAACTGATTTTGTGAGGTCGAGAGAATTATTAGCATAGGACACAATAGTAGTGTGAGCCCACCCACGAGCAAAGGAAATGATTCAGCCACTCTAGCAGATGGTTACAGTGCAGAGCTCCATGCAGCAGAGATGTTGTGCTACGTCACTCAACTGTTTACAGGAGTTCACTGCTCTTTGCAAGATGCTGTGTTCAGTGATTAGTGTTCCTAGGACTAGGCTGCCTCACCAAACTCCTACAGACTGTTCCCTAACCATTTCACAGTCCTGTTTCTCTGGACCCAAGAGTGAGAAGATAGCATGCAAGCATCTATCGGAAACAGGACGGAAAGAATCTGAGCACTTGTCACACTAACCTCTCTCTGAGCTGCAATTTCAAAGACTAACAGCTGTAGGAGAAAATCCCAATAGTTTCTTAACCAATTAAACTACTGAATCACAAAATACCATAACCTTGACTGATGGTACTCCCCTGGAAATCTTCCTGTTGTATGCCTACCCATACCAGATCTTTCTGCACCCCATTTTTCACTGCCACAATGTTCCATTTCCAAGCTTTTCTAGTCCAGTATCTAGGACAGTTGCTTGCCTTGAGAAAAAAACTCTTTCTCCAACTTTCAGTGAAAAAATTGCATGTGTATATATTTAGCAACAAAAACTGGAGTAACATTTAACAAAGAATTTATTCTTTCTTTACTATTCAAGAGCACTTCAGTATGTCAATCTGACATTCTTCTACTGAAAATTCATCTCTTTAGAAAATATTCTCTGTGGAGCTGTACCAGTATGTACTTGATTAAATACACATTAAAAAAAATCAGAAGTATTTCCCATGTTCACCCACAGGCATTGTACTAAATAAAAGAAAATGTTAAGAACCACTTTCACAATCTACAGCAATATTTTTTAAAATTATGACTTACAGATTTTTGTTCCCTTGGTTTCAGATAAGACATTTGGTGTACAGATACTCTTAGGAACAAAACTGAGATTGGACTCAGGGCCAAACTGTGGGGTGGTTGTTTTGGAGTGTTTCGGTTTGGTTGTTTTTGCTTTCATTTGTTCATTTTTTCCCCTCTGTTAGAGCAAGCAGACACAGACAGTGCCATCTGAGCCTCAATTATGTACGGTCAACAAAGGCAACCCCACAGGTCCCAGAGACTGCTCTGCACTGTGATATTACATTGCACAAGGGAAACTGAGTTTCAGATAGTCTTTATAGACCTGTCCTCAACCAAGTACATTCAGTGGAATTTCAACACAGTGAAATTCCACTAGTGAACGTGAAGCATTTAATCACATTTAAGTGCTTTTCAGTATCTTAAAACACATGCTGGAGTGGAGTAATCATAAAAAAAACCTCATACAATAACCTGTAAGCTTGCATATCCTGCAAATTAAAATGAAAAAGAATGAAAAAAAAATCAGATTAGTAGAGTTTTAAATCTTTAAGCAATATGACTTTTGAGTCAAAAATCTCAAATACTATGAACCTATGCTGTTCATTCCTAAAGGCAACGGAACAATGGATGCTTACTCATTTGTTGGTCTTGACATTTGTGTGGTAAAACACAATCACAGGCTTTGCATGTTCCCCTAGACCGGCAGGAGTTGGCCCATGGTATGTAATAACTTCCAAAGAAGCATTTGCCCCAAGTACAAGCATCACTTTTAACAGCAGAATGTTGCTAATTTGTTTCAGTGATTGAAACAAGCTGGAAGAGATTGTCTTTTATAAGTGACACTTCCTCTAAAGACACGCTGTACACCACCTGCAGCAGCCCTGTGAGCTGATTCACCTGAAGGAGGGAGCACTTCTCATACAATGAGGCAGTTAGCACTCCCACGGTGAGTAACAGGATGAATCATCTAGCACTAGCAAAAACAATTCAAGGAAAAGGCTACGCTGTACATTTTTCTTGCATTCATATGCTGTACCATCAGCAGCTCAAATACTTTTCATCTCAGAATAATTTTTCTGCTTAGTACATTAAGCCAAAGCACATAAAGAAATGAATGCATTTATTTATAACTTTTGTCCCCATCTCAATAGGGAACACTGGCAAGGACAAACTCCATGTCCTGAAGCCAAGCCTGCGGGTGCAGCCTGCTCCTGGAGCAGCCCACCCCAGGAGCAGGCCAGCGGCCTGAGAGAGCTCCCATGCCATTGTCTTCATCACAAGGCTCGTCCCAGAAGCTGTCTTGGCACAACTGCTGTCCACACAAATACTCCAGACAAACACATCACAGCAAACCTAACTTTGGATATCTGATTGCTTTGGCAAGCAGATTTTTTCCTTGCTGTGTGAAACAGGCACAGGGTCCAGAGGGAACTTAGACTCCACCACATCACACAAAGAGTTCAGTTTAAATTTAAAAAATAGAAACACAGTGCTGAAGAAATGCTAATCTGATAAAGCTTTGGAACACACAGGTACCCTGCAGATCTGAACAAGCTCTAGTATAAGACCAACCAGAAAGGAAGTCCAGAATCATCATGGTCTGAGACACTTGCCTTAATAAGTGGAGAGGGGCACAAAACCAGATATGACTCTTAGAAAGGAGGCTTGAAAAGCTCTCCAGAAACTACTGGTTGTGTGGTAGAAATTCTTTCACCCCACAGCAGTACCAATATGATACACTTGGAAAAATGCTATCAGAGTATTCTTCTCCGCTGTTACTTTAACAAAACTTCGGTTTGTTATTTAAATCCATACATAAACCCATCCTTCATCCTAAAGGAGTACATTCCCCCAGAGAGGTGAGAGCTGTAACAAAACCTACACTAGGTCAGAATAGGGAAGGAGGCATCCTGCACTTATTCTTGTGCATCCAATTCCAAATGTTTTCTCTCCATCCAAACCTATTTGCTCAACTCAACACCTTTATGAATAGTTTCTGGGTTCAAAAAAAACACACACCCCCATTTTGGGTAGTGCACACTATTCATGAAAAGTGTTTTCTTCAATAGTCAATAAGTCAGCAAAAAATAAACACACATATTGTAGGCGCAGCTACTTTTCTTCAAAGACGACTTTGGGATGTTAACTCTTTTGTTACGGTCTTGCTGGTATTCAATTGTGGAATCATAGCATGCCAAGAAGTCTCTCTTGAAAGGGCAAAAAAGCGAAGTTTGTACTTCAAAGCCTGGGATGGAACAAGGCCAGAGGTGCTTACAGAACAGGAACAGCTCTGTGGCAACACCAGGACCTCTGCTACACTTAACCTTGACTGAAGAGCAAAGATGCAAGTGTCAGTCCAAGCACAACAAGAGATCTGCCACCACAGGTGCAAAGAGAACAGATGAAATGAAGAGGGAGAAAAACAAAGTAAATAAAGCCAAAGACAATATTACCCTTGTAAATAATTGTTGTACAACAGTGAAGTTGATGAAATGAGTTGACCAAACTTAGGACTGACGCTGGGAAATTCTGAAGACAGACTTTTTGTCTTCAAATGGTGGGTTATAAGATGCTCACATGCACAGCAGAAGTTTGTGAACTCAACTGAAGGAGGGTACAACAGGTGGCAAATAGATTTAAGTTACAATACCAACAAGAAATTTCCACTGGAAAAAACATATGCTGTGTTTTGTCGCATTTTTATGTTTGATAATTATTAATAAAAGAGATTGTTGTCCTGAATTAAAGTTAAGATTCTTAACAAGAACAGAAAGGATATTAAATGCCTTTAGCATTTCTTTCCTGGAAACAAGCTGCAATAGCAAAGAATTTAGGAATCCAACCTCATTTAAGCATTAGAGCTAATGTGACAGCTAGGAAAATAACCAAGGCAAATTTTCATTTTGGAAACATGCACAAAATTTTCACATGCAGAATAATCAGAAAAGATACACAAAGCATTATATGCAAAATAAAGAAATGAATGTCTCATCCTGCAAAGACGAGTATTTTCTGCTGCCAGTAAAAATACTCATAAAATTTGGAATGTAGAACAGCTGAGAACAGTTAGCTACAGTCTGGTTTGTGGTTATTTTACAAATCAGTGCACATCGTGGCAACCATAGGTTTTCATTTCCTTTATGATAAGCTTTTCACAGCAAGAAAACTTGGCAGTATCTCTTTTTGCTGTACCTCTGAAAGCTAACACAAATTTCATAAATTCATCATAACTGATGAATGTAAAATATTCTGTAAAGCACACCAGCCACCACAATATGGAGACCATCATGCTAGAGATGAAAAGCATCCTTAATCACATGGGACTAAAAAAAAAGCATCACAGTAGCAGTACTAATCTCATCCACCAACTGCAGCACTCACTCAAGACACCCTTACACTTACTGATTGATTCAGACTTACTGCTCGTTGCATTGGTTGTTTCCAGCAGCAACTCTGAAACTGGTTCTGCCTCACAGCATCTACATCACAGCAGCAGCCTTATCTTACACCGCTTTCACTCCCTGCTTCAGCAAACACATTCTTGCTTTGTACTACAGGAGATGAAATTCCAGACCCAAAACAAGACAGTGATGTTCAATTCCACGTGAGCACTATGCAACTAACAAACCTCAGCAGCTGTCAGATGTGCTGCTTCCTTCCTAACTGACCAGGCAAATATTAATGAGCTGCCAATACCAACAACTAAAACAGAGTTCAAAAAATTTTATCTGAGATTCAAAAAAAAATTAAAAGTTTAATTTCAAACAGATTTTGTTTCAGCTAAAAACTTCATTAAGCTCTGACTTCATAACACAGTTTGGTTTTTAATCTTTCCCTGCAACCTCTTTAATGTTATGAAACAATTTGTGTTGGATAACATGAGAAACACACAAAGTATATCTATTACTATAATTCAAATGTTTGCACCACAGTTTTAAATAACACGTGAATGAGGTGAAGGTTCTAAACAGTGAAAAATAAATTCCAGGTCTTGCTTCTCCAAGCTTTCATTTTTAGCTGCGTTATTCTAGTCATACACTAATATCAACAAGCACAAAAAAACAATATCAAACATATCTCTTACAATATTGGAGTAGAAGTGTTCATTACATGCATTTAAATTAATTGTTCTTCACAGGACATAACAAAATATTTATTGCCTTGATGAAGGCTTTTGTCTGCTTACCTTTTTAGGCATCCCTAAGTTGAATGTAGCCTGCTGAATGGATCACAGATGAAAGCAGCCCCTGTATTTTTTTCTCTTTTTTTAATGTGTTGTATTGTTGTATATGATTTCATAACTTACATGATGCCAGTGAGGTCAAGGAATAATTTTCAACATAGAGGAAACTGAAGTCCATCAGTTAAGAATGCCTTAAGGAAGATTCCTGAAGACTGATACAAAGACTGCATTACATATTTCTGTCTTATCTCTTAATTTAAGCATTTCAATATACAGTATTTTAACTACAAAGACCAGAATACTACTGATACTACTAGATGCCAGTACTACATAGAAAACACTGACAAGTCAGTTCTTCCATCTCCAGCTATGCATTAAAACAGGACTTTTTCCCTCCAGAGAGGCTTTTTATTTTTCTCTGCTGTTTTCTCCTATCAATAGCGCGCTGCAGAACATAAATCAGAACCTTCTCCCTGCCCACAAAACCAGTATTTGGGGAAGACTGGAGCTAGGAATTCAGCAACGTAAGAGACACAAGGACTCTTGACAGTACATTTTCAGCAGGCATTGCTGAGCACAGAGGGGAAAGTAAAGTTTGCTGAGGTTAGATGTGCCTACAGTTAACATCACTGTGCAGAGACTTAGGAGGAGGCTGTGCTACCCTTCTCTGTCTTTTCCTGAGCTCCATGGATTGTGGAAACACGCACTCAAAGAAGAATGCGTAGCTGAAGTAAAATAATCTGCCTGTCAGCAGAAGGGGTCACAGAGGCAGCTCTAGGAGCTTCTGTGGGGACACAGAGAGCACAGTGCTCTCTGCCAAAAAGGAGGAAAAATGTCTTTGATATTGCTTTCCCAAAACACAGAATCTGTTATTTGCTTCAATTCCTCCCAAAGGCTGTCATTTAAAGTGTTTTGATTTTTGCCTAATTCCTCCTAGTCTACATACTATTCTTTTTCCTGCCCATTTCTTCCTCCTATGACCTCTTACCTTCTTTTCCTCTCCCCACCCTCTTGTGTTTCTACTTAGCAAATCTCATTTAAGCTAAATTGGACCTAAACATATATATGTGTGTGCTTAATAATAACACGCCGTGAGTGTTTACCAACCCTCCTGCAGTTTGTTTGTTTTTGGCCTTCTGTTGCCCTGTGAATCATCCGTTTAGGCTGCAAACCTTCAAGGAAAAGGACTGTCTGTTGTTCAAACCGTACAGTGTCCAACACATGGAGAACCATTCTTAGTTATTATAACAACTTCATTAATACTTTCTTTTCCTTGTCTTCTGGATTGCTTGCAGTTCTCTAACATATCCAGAAAATAAAAGTTACAACCACATTTAAATATATTCTGAATAGTATGCATGAGAAAGTTCTGTGATGTAGATAGAAACTCAATATAAAACCCTTGCTGTAGATCAGTTACTGACAAAAGTTACTCTGATTTCTGGCAGTCAAAAGAAATCCCATGCAGAATGGTACCCCCCTCACTGGAAAAATCTCTCTCGATACTATTCCCTAAGTTTAACTACATCCAATTGTTATAGCTTTGCAAAGCAGGTCCTGAAGCACTGAGAAGAATCATCATTACAGTTGGAAAGGACATCTAAGATCATCTAACCCAAACATAAGCCCATCACCACTATGTCCACTAAACCACTCCTGAATGGTTAGGTCACAGAGCAGTGACCAAAATGTGTTCTGCATACCCTCCTAGCACTAGATGTTATCTCCATCATCTGCACACACACTCCACTTCTCTGCCCAGATCACATGCACAACTCCTCCTGTTAACAAGCAATTTCACATCAGTCTGCAAGGAGAAGCAAGGCTGCACTACATGGGCAGCAGCAAAGAACTGTAAGCATAAGGCTGGAGAAAGGACGGCAAGGAGCAGAATGGCATGTTCCTGGAACACAGTGTGTTCCAAACCCTGCCTCTATGAACAAAGGCTCCTTTTAATTAGGGAATGGAAAAAAGTCCCCCTTTCTTCTCTGGCTTTAGAAGGGCTTACATCACTGCTTCTTCAATGTCTGGATTTAAGTGAAAACAAGCTTTCCAGTGGGCTGGTCAAAACACTGCAAAGTAGGGATTCCTGGGAGAGTTTAATCTGCATGCTGACTTCCTTAAATGATGGTTAGGGCACCTTCTAATAGCAACTCCTCTAATGCAGAAACAAAATCAGAGCAAAGACCCTCCATGCTCCTACAGTATCAATGTTACAATGAACATCTCCCCAGCAAGACATGATATATACATTTTTATTTTTTCCTCCCCTAATTGGACCTAGAGCTCCCAAAAAATAAAATATTATGAGCCCAGTAAACCTCAGAAAATATTTTAGCATTACCATTTCATCATACACAGAAAAAATGCAGTTTCATCAAGTTTGTATTCAACAGATGCCTTGAATTTGAAGACAGGAATGATGTGTGAATAGGAATAGAGGTACATTAACAGAAATTATACTGGAAATAGTCACAAGCATTTTTTTTTTCACTCCACAGCAGCTAAAGGAAGATGTTGGGTTTTTTCCCTTCAAATATTACTCCATACCTATCACATATCCCTTTCATTTTTTTTTATTTTTTTATTTTTTTTACTTCACACCTACATCAGCTCGGAGAACTCTGCATAACCCAATAGCCACACAAGATGCACACATCAGGCAGGGAAATCCCACACAGTGGACATTGAGGGAAGCTTCAGATTAATAATAAATATATACATATTTGCATTTGGTATTGAACAAATCGGCCACGCTAAGTGATTTTTCAACTGAAACACTTATGTTCTTCCCACAAGCCTTTCAATTTTTATTCTTATTTCCACAGACAGGCCTATTAAACAGGAAATAGAGCAAATGTTTTTCGTCCTGCTCCACCAACATACGAGGACTCAGGCAGGCCCCTTCTGAGCCTTAAGTTCACCTTCCTGTTTAACCAGTGGACATAGGCACGCAACAGAAGAAATGAGGACAGGAACTCAGTTGGCTGGGGAGAAGGGCAAAGGCTTGCTCTCAACTGTAGAAGCTGGCACTGACTTCTGAAGAACTACAAGCCAGCCAAATGCACTTGGGACATTTTTGGGAACAGCATGAACGCAGCAGAGGCTGAGGGAAGACAGCAAATTCTTGCATTTCTTTGTTGGCTCTTCCTGGTATTATGCTCAATTCACTACCTGATAATGAAACAGCTAAAGCCATGCTTTGAAATCAGTGTCTACAACATAAGTAGTTGATGTATCTATATAAGAAAAATAGTTGAGGACGAAAATAGAAAGAGCCTGAAGGCACCCAAAATCTCATTACAAATACTACACAGCTGCCTTTCAGACAAAAGTGTTTTATTATAACATGTCCTTCTCTGCCTCCAATTCCTAGAGTTATAACTATATGTCAATCAAAAAATGCCACCTCAGTAACAGGATATTTTTCCTACAACACATGATGCCAAAACTATCTACACTATTCCACAGAGTGAAATTGAAGTTGTTACTTGATGTACTTTTCCAGTAAACATACTAAGAAAGCTCACTTGAACTAGAAGTTACTTCTTATACATCAAACAACCAAGATCTCATAGATAATCAACAAATATACTTTTAGATTTCAGGCTAAAAGCAGTGCTAATCATCCACAAAAGTTATGGCTTGCTGCAATTCCATGTCAGGTTTTGGTATCTCAATCTCTCCTCAAGCTGGGACAACAGTTATCATCTGTAACTGTAAACAAACTCATCTCATTAAAGACAATTCCACAACAAGCAGTTAGTCTGCAGTTAATCTTTGCCTTGGAAAAGATGCTACCACAACAGGACACAAAGCAGTGCCACAGCAAGAAAATGTTCTTCGATGCTCAGAAACAACAAACCAGAGGTGCGTCTGTATCCTCTGTTTTGTGAGCATGCACCAGCAAATTTAAAGAAATGGAAGGAGTTAGAGACTAGATTTGCACACTAGGTTTCCATCTACCCAATCCTAATCTATGATTTGAAAATGTTTCTAGAGAAATTTTCATTCTTGTAATATTTTTTACTTCCAGGCGACACAGAAATTGAGATGCTCTTGTTATACACAGGTATGAATGGAGGGTTCACCCAGTCACTGATTGAAGAGTTTTTGCTTTGGGTGGGTTTTTAGCAGTCACTGAATCATAGAATCACAGAGGTTAGAAAATCCAAAATCATCCAGTCCAACCATTCACCTGTCACCAATATTTTCCCACTAAACCACGTCCCTCAGTACAACATCTAGATGGTTCTTAAACACTCCCAAGGATGGTGACTTCACCATCTCCCTGGGCAGCCCATTCCAGCACCTGATCACTCTTTCAGATAAGTTTTTCTTAACACAATCCCATTCTGTTATACAGAGACTATGTGGGAATTGTTAGTGGCTGAAGATAAGCTTTGAACTTCATCTTACCTCAGTACCATTATCAGCATGTTAACAGCTCTGAAATGTATATTTATTTATTTTTCATATAGCATGTGTATATGCTTATCTATGTAACGCACGTAACATTATATTAAGAATCCAAATCAGATTCACACTAACAATTTTCACAAAAATAAAACACCTGTTATTTTGTTGACTTTGATAAATTTAATACAATTTCGTGCCAACAAGAAAGTGGAAATATAGAAATATAAAAAATAGAAAATTAGAGTTTCCCACGTAATGCAAATTTTTAAAGTTTTGACCAGCTGAATTAGTGTTTTGTTTTTTTGTTGTTGTTGTTCTGGCTTTTTTTTTTTTTTTCCCAAAACTGTGACAGTCTTTAATGCTGATCAGAGCGGAGCCGCTGTGGGAAGATAAGAGGAGGCTTTGTCTATGTGTGGGCGGGTGAACATTAAAGCCACATGCAAATGAATATTTATTTTAAAAATAAGAACGATGTATATGATGTATAACTGAAGCCAAGACAATTTCTCAGGACAGACTTGACCCAGAAGAGCCTTTTTTCTTTATGGGTATTTATCCATTCCCCAAACAAAGGATCACTTCAGTGTCCATATGCGTCTTAAAGCTCCGCGGGTGTCAGAATGTCGGCATCGCTGGCCTACAGCACAATAGGGCAGCACGTGACACGTGGAAGCTTCCCCACAGTTATGGAAGCATTTAAGCTGAAGGACACTAGTAAATATCAGCTATGACTAACTTTAGCCTAGAAAAATCAAGTCATCATTTGGCAGACACAGAGTTAGATGTTCTTAAATGTATTTTGTGCGAAATCGCATTAATAAGAGTTAATTGGGTGGGGCAGTAAAATTCAAATGGCAGTAACAGGATTTCTTTCAGTTTTTGTGTATATTTTCATTAAATCACCACCACTAGTGACCAGAGTCCAAATCATTCAGTGTGAATATAGAGGAGACTGAAAACAAAACACATTTGAAGGAATTTGCAGTTAGAAACAGGCTTTGGTCTCAAACCAAATCCTGCTTCACTTTATCACTTAAAATGGAATCATCCACACACACACAAAAAAAGACAACCAGAGATGCAAGCAGATATTCCTACAGTTATAGCAAAGTGACCTGCTCCGTCATGCTAGCTCTGCCTTTACACCGGTACTTTTCTTACTTCCATTTCAGGCTTTGCTTTTTTTTTTTTTTTCCCAAGCAGAGAATATGGATTCTCAAGGACTTAATACAAGATCCACTTTGGATTAGAAAACATAGATCAACTTCCCGACACAACGTAGGCAGACAACAGTGCTTATGAATTCTGGTTGATTGCAGAGAAAGTTTCACATCCCGCAGCATGGTTGCCATGGCAATCCCAGCCAGTGTGTGATATTCTTAGCAGGCACTCATGGTACCATCCCCAGCACACAGCCTGTTCCACAGCCAGGCTGCACGAGCACATCCCTACACCTGAGCTCACTCCAGGATCCAACAATCAGCCAGGCCAAGAGCTGAAGTGCCTCTTCCTGTCACCTGGGAGGTGGCTGTGGCATGCTTTACACCGGCTGAAGATGAACCAGGAACCAGGTAAAGAACAGAAGCCTGGAGGCTGTGCCCACCGCATTCTGAGCTTCCCCTCGCCACTCACAAGATGCAACGATGACAAACAGCAGAGGCAAGCACCCTGAGCCAAAGTAGCAGCTGAGTATCCATGCTGATTCAGTTTGTGACTGGGCAATTCACAGCACCTCACTCAAGTGATGCTTTCTGGACTTCAGCTGGGAATGGGAACAGTGGAGCAGAGCACTCAAGACAAGGAGGACAGGGGAATTAAATGGATGGGGGCCCACTATTTACAGACAGGTTCGGACCCACTGTGCACCACCATATCTTGATCTGCTTCCACTCCTACTGCCTCATTGACAGAGCAGTGAGTTTGACATCATGGACAGAGCACTGGCCTACAACAGCTGATAGAGCTACTCTTGCCTGGACAGACACTCACTAAACATACCATTTAGTAGACCTTTAAAGAAAAGCCCTCTGTATCTGCTGAGACAGCTCAAAGCAAATAATGCAGTACAAAGTGTAAGTCACATGAAAGCAGAGACCTTCTTGAAAGGTGTTTGGAAAGGTACATAAAAAGTTTGCAAGGATCAAGGGAAAAAAAAACCAAAATACAACGTAACAACACATTCTGAAATAAAAGAACCAAACAGCAAAGGAATACAGCAAAGAAGGCTCTGAGTAGACCGCACAATGGCCTTCCAGTACCTGAAGGGGGCCTACAAGAAAGCTGGGGAGGGAGTTTTTTTTTTTAAGGGCAAGTACAAAAGGATGAGGGAAATGGTTTTAAATTGGAAGAGGGTAGATTTACATTAGATATTATGAAGAAATTCTTCACTGCAAGGGTGGTGAGACAGAAATATTCAGAAATATACTATAGAGGTCGCCCAGTAAGCTTGTGGATGTCCCCTCTCTGGAAGCATTCAAGGTCAGGATGGATGGGGCTTTGAGCAACCTGGTCAAGTGGGAGGTGTCCCTGCCTATAGGAGGGGGTTGGAACTAGATGAACTAGGGAACTAAGTCCCTTTCAACCCAAACCATTCTACAATACAGTAGAGAAGGCTTCCTTGGTGCTTTATCAAAAAATTGAAAAACAGCAGTTTTCAGAAGTTTATGTTGTCAGTGTCACATTAAATGTTTTTCTAGGGTCAGAGCAATCAGAAGCCTCAATTATGATCAGGGTCCAAAATACATTTGCACTACAAACGTGGAATAAAAGTCCAACTAAATGAAGTATCCCAGTGCTTCTGTACAAGAACCATCCTGATACACTTCTGGTTCTTTTTCCCTAACCTTTGAATGTTCCCTAATTATTTTAAAAAATCACTGCTGGTTAAAAATCATGAGACTTGTTACATCCTAGAAGAAATGCAGCAGGAGAATCGCAATGGCTTTTCAAATAGCCTGATTCTGATCCCAAACAAACCTATACCAAATGGAACTTGCAGCAGTTTTTCAGAAATACACTAGCTCATGTTCATAAATAAAACCAAGATTAGGTCTGACATTTCAGCTTTGGTATTATCAAGTGGAAATTGAGCAGAATCCTCCCAGATGCTTAGCTACTACACAGATGATTTGTTAAATATAAGCTAGTACTTTGCTTTTTCATTTCCTGCTTATTTCTATTAAGATGGATCCTGGGAAGATGCAAAGATGATGTTGCAAAGCACTCAACTATATTGTATTTACTTGAACAGATTTTGTGGTTTCTTTTAAGTGTACTAAATATAACTGATTATTTTTCTTTCCAGCCTAGAAAAAGGAAAATCACAGCTGACACAGATTTCATCTCAGCAGTTGCCTGTAAGCCCTGTTTGCAGATCTCATCCTCCAGCAGAGAAGGAGCAGCATGGTCCTGGGTTGCAGGTGATCTGACCATTCACCGGACTATCATCATACCTTCCTTTTCCACTAAAAATTAAGCGTAGCTAAGAAAAGGGAAACGCTAGAAATAGAGATGTTTTAGGTCAGTTATGAACACATAGGGTGTACAATTTAATCCAGAAATAAACAATTGATTCCACTGATCATATGGTAGTAACGACTGGGCTTAATATATTTGCAGACTCTCAGACTACAATCAAAGCAAATGCTGTATATATGGCAATAGCTGATTTACATGCAAAGCAAAGGAACATCAATTGACAGCCCTTCAGGGTCACACCACTTTGATGCTGCTGAGCCAGAACCACCATGTTGGAAACCCTTACATAATTCATTCAGGTTATTTTCATTCTGAATAGGTGAAAGGAGACATTTTAAAGATCCTATAAAATAAAAGAAATATTTTTCTTTTAACCACTTAATATTGTTCTGAAGTAGAAGTAAATGCTGAAGATATCACTATCTACCAACACATTTTATGCCCCTTACTTTCGGTAGTTCCTCCTAAATCTATTTTTCAAGAAAGGAAGGTGTTAAAGCTCTCCATTAACAGTGCTATTGCATTACACAAATCTACTTATGCCACACTGACAGATTCAGTGCTAGCAGAACATCTTGTTTGCAAATCCAAAAGCTGAAACGGTATGCACATTAGTATTGCACAATTTAAATTTTCTTTTATGTGTATTGCATATATGCATCACGACAGCACAGAACACACAAAGCACTTTTTGCATAACTAGGAGACTCCATCCACCCTCCATTTTTTGGCTCCACTTCAGGTCCCAATCTCTCCTCTCTCCGTCCCTTGGCCACCACCAGAGCTGCCACCTGCTCCCTGCAGTTGGTCCTCTTGGGACACACTACCAGCCCTTACCCACTGCCTCTGTGTCCCCACACTTTCCCTGTGCCTTGGGCAGCTCTCCATCCCAGACTCCCACCTCAGCCCACCATGATCCCATCCCACCATGATTAGCATCCATAGCATACCTGGCTTCTCTGCCTCAGCATGTAACTGCTGTTTAAAGAGCAAGGCTATTCCACATCACAGGAAAGCAGAACCTAGCCCCTCACTCTTGAGAATATTTACAGATCATATATGAAGGCTTATTTTCAACAGAAACAGTCACAGAGCAATCATGCGTGAGAATTTCCTGAAGCAGATTTTGAGCTCATTACTGTGGCTCCTCGGGCTATTTGCACACAAGCAGCTCTCAAGCACTCCCTAATAAGAACTCTGATGGATTCCACAAATCATTAGCACCACACAGCAGGAAATTTCTCTCTTTTTCATGCATCACAACAGATATGCTGATTGTGTACATCGACTTCAAAACATCTGCAAATTTCTGAGCTGCAAGAGGTCAGAGGAAATAAACCAAGTTGAAAATACAGTTGTTAAAATGATGCAAATTGTACACAGTGTTAAACACAGACGAACCATGGCAACCATCTCAGAGGCAGACACACAGCCTTGTTTCATTGCTATAAATCTCACGTAACTGAATCTCTGGCCAGGCTCTAGATTCATTAAAATTAATTATTCCGGCAGTTCAAGTAAAGGAAAACTAAACCCCTGGTCTGTGCAAAAACAAGGGGAACTTGGTCTTAAGTTGAAGGAGCCCTGAAGCTGCAGAATAATTCAGGTTGAAATGGACATTTGGAGGTCATAAAACCACCTCTCAAAGTAGGTCCAATTTGATGAGGATGTTCAGAACCATGTCCAGCTGACTTCTGAACACCTCCAAAGACAGAAATGCAACAGCCCCTCCAGGCAGATCTTTTCATCTCCCAACCTCTCTCATGGCGAAGATTTTTCTCCCTGTGCACAATCAGAAATGGCTGTTGCAACTTGTGTCCCATGACATTTGTAGCAGTCTTAGCACTGTGTATCACCAACAGCAACCTGTCTTTTTCTCTACCAAGTAGCTGACGGCAGTATTTCCACCTCCTAAAGCCTACTTAAGGCTAAACAAACAAACAGACATGACATAAAAATTCTGTAAGCAAGTTGTGAACAAATATGAAAATGTATGCTGATGTTTAAAAGATTCTCCATAGGAAATTAAGGAGCAACGATCATTCCTTCTTATTTTTCCATAAACAGAAGTGTTTGGAAAGTTTCTCCTATGCAAAGTAAAGAACAAAGACAATTGTCAAGAAAAAAAACCAAAGACCTAATGGGTAAACATTGTGTGCTGGGAAATGGTCAGGAGCAAGAATATCAGGAAACTTTACTACAGTCACATCTGGCTCAGTACAGAGAATATAGTAACTAATTATTTACAACACAGCTTACTTGGCAGCAAGTGCACACATCATTTCAGATAATTTTAACTGGATTTTTCTACCAGTTTGAATAAAGCGCTGTACTAGAAAATAATAACTAAATCTACAGCATAAATTAACTGGCTGTGAAAAGCTTGCAGCAACTTTTAGAGAGGCTATTTTAGCACCGTTCACAAAGTAAAAGGTTAATTCCGGAATCAATCAGAGAATCATAAAATCATTAAGACTGGAAAAGGCCTCCAAGATCATCTAATCCAGTCATCAACACATCACCAATGTTGTTCACTCAACAACATCCTTAAGTGCCACATCTACACATTTCTTGAATACCTCCAGCAACAGGGACTCCACCATTCCTCGTGCAGCTTGTTCCAATGCCTCTGAGAAGTCTTCCTGATACTCAACTTGAATCTCCCTCCCCTGACACAACGAGGCCATTCCCTCTATTTTGATCACTGTAATGTGGGAGAAGAGGCCAATCCCCACTTCACTACAATCTCCTTCCTGTAGTGAAGGACCCAACAATGAACACAGCACTGGAGGCACGGCCTCCTCACCAGGGCTGAGTACAGAGGGACAATCACCTCCCTGCTCCTGCTGGATGCACTATTTCTGATACAAGCCAGGATGCCACTGGCCTTCTTGACCACTTAGACATGCTGATGGCTCATGTTCAGCTGAGCATCAACCTTTTCCTCCACACAGCTTTCCAGTCACTGCCCCAAGTCCGTAGCTTCAGATAGTCAGTTAGGGTTGCTGATGCCTGGTACGTTACTGAAGTTTCTTTAAAGACAACTTAATTCATAAAATCAAACAAACAAAAAAAAAAAAGGGGAAGGAAAGACTCTCAAACCCTTTAGCCAGTTACATGAAATACAAGGAGACATACTGCTCCTATTAAAAATTATTTGGTGATTGCTGAAAAAGAATCCTGCAAACACAGCTCTTCATGCAGTTTAACATTTGGGAGAAAAAAACAAAGCTGAAAACCCACTAACAGCAAAGCTCACCAGCAGCTGAAACAGTACAGCAAGGGACACAGCCACTATTGCATTTATCTCCACGGTGACAAGGAGGTCATGTAAGGACAGGTGCCTGCTCCACCCCAAGCCACCAGCCTGCTGGTGAGCACAGCTGCACCCTGTGCCCACAACACATACCAGATTGCAGTGCTTTCTTACAAGATAAATCCCACTCATTGCATTAATGCTAAAAAATGAAAATGTCAGAAAAGAAAAAGTGAATTTTCCCCTGGGACACACACAGATCCCTTTACAGACTGGATTACTTCAAGTCAGCAGCAAATCCACCCTTACCTCCTGCATCAAGCCATGGGAGCTGCTCCCAGCAGTCTTCTACCCCATATAAAGAAACATTTTTCATTCCTGCTTTGAAAACACCTTGTGCTAAGGGTCAATACAGGCAGATGAAGTGCATACGGAGTTGCATTTTGCATATAAAGATCTCTGCTTAGTTGTGGGACCACATCTAGATATTGATCCTGCATAGCATTCTGCTTTCATCTTCAAAGGCACATTTGCAAATTTAGCTACAGCTGTTACAAGTAAGGAGAGAATCAGATTGCTGTTTATAAGACTTATCCTCTACAACCATAAACTGTAAGCTATAATAAAGCAGAGGCTCTAGAGCTCACATGGATTTCTGCATAGACTTATAAACATGAAAAGTATTTTCAGACTGGACAGAAGCCTGACATTTATTTTCTGGAAGGTCTGTGAGTGTGATAAGACATCAGATGACCCACTGACTACACCTTTTGGAGCAAGAACCAGGTAAGCAATGTTAGTTTTAAAAATCAAGTAAGAATTCCCTGCTCTATAGTCCCTGATTAGTACTCTATTTTCACAATATATTTCTTGGAGGACAAAGAACTAAAGCAGAGATTGGATTCTTCTGTGTTTTCTTCTTTTCCTGCACATGTTTTTCAGTGCGTCAGTTTTTCAGTAATTGCTAAGCCTTACGCTCTAGCTCAAAGTAAATAAATACATAAATAAAGACAATAAAAACCCTTTATTTACCCTATAGGGCATACCCTGAAAGAGACTAAAGATGCATTTAGCTACATTATTCTAAAACCACCTTGATAACAGAGATATCAGATAAAATGAATTAAGCAAACTGAACATGCTAAAAGGTCCCAAAATCTAGAATCACTCTCACAACTCAGAGCTTGCCCTGATGGCGGTGCTCAAGAAGATGCAGAGCAATGTTGGCAAGGCACCACCTCCACCTGACTGGTACCACACAGGTCATGAGGCAGCAGGCCTGTTAAGCCCAGCTGCTGCCAGACTCAGCTCCCAGCACAGCCAGAGCCCATGGGACCGATCTGCTGCTTGCTCACACCTTTGGTGTGCAGAGGGAGGCACCCAGCTCTGCTCCCCTGGGGACTGGGATGCTCAAGGCCGCTAGATGGCAGAGGGAGAAGGGTGAGCTCATAGGCAGCATAGCCAGGACTAAGCAAAGCATCAGTACCACTTCCAGAACAGGAAGACCTGCTGGAAGACCAAGGAAAGCCTGGTAATGAAGATATCCCAGCAAAGCAGATAGATGTTTACAAAGCAAAAAAAAAAAAAAACACACACACCAATACACTATTCCAGAAGAAAATGATAAGAAAATAATGATACAGACAGTATGTTCAGGATATCAGCTGCACTTTTATTAAGCTAGAACTATATGTAAGCAAACAGACAACAGCTCACCACTTCAGCAATCTTTTAAAATCTAACTATTAAGAAAATGCATTAAAAGGAACATAATCGGATTGTCTTTAGTGCTCTTTACGTGGAAAAATCCCACCAAACAAGCAAAAACCACAATAATGCCATACCATGAAATATTTTGTAATGAGAATATTTAATAGTAGTATTAACGTCACTGCATCATAACTCAGATAACCTAAAAATCTGATGGAAACTAAACCCACATGATGAATTTGTCATTCTTCATACTAGACTGCTGTTTCTGATTATTTTAAATGGTTACTATTTGCAATAGCATATTTAGAGAAATTAGGCAATAAATTATATAGCTAACGATGTGGTCACATGAATCATACAAACATCACAATGCTTTGTATAGGAAACTGCCTGCTGTTTGACTTGGAGCTCCAGTAGCCAAAATAATAAGATCTGTCCTGAAGCCAAATAACATTATTGTCAATTTAAGGCTGGTGCTTCATTTAGCTTAGTGCCCCACAGGCACATCCTGCTGACATGGGTTTTGCAGCATTACCTCAAAGGCAGGGACCAGCAGGAACAGCACAGTAATGTGGGGCAGCAGGGGCCAAATGCTCCCAGGATAGGCAGCACCTGAAGCCTCCTATGGCATACCTACAGGTCACGACCACTTCTGGTCCCATACCCTGCTATGGAGCCAGAGGTACCACTAAATCTCTGCCAGCTCAAACCAGTTGAAGATCTGGGGCCCATTTACTCTAATCACTCAATGCAGTAAGTCAATAAAGATGAAAATCTTATTAAGACTTCAATTGAGGTTAAGGGTATTGTGGTTCTGCCATATATAGAAAACCAATTTCTTCTCCCCACCCTGCCTAAGCATAATGGCTCTTTTAAGGAACCATGCAGAAAAAGGAAATTCACGAAGTGTGTAGGTGCTTTCCCTTTCCCCAGTTTCCTGCTCCCTCTCTCATTTCTCTTAAGGCATTGAAAAGTCTTGCTGAAAATACAGCTAAATGGGTGATACAGTATATTCAGTTTTAGTCCACATCAGATCTGGCTCTAGGTCAAAAGATCGAGAAAATTTCCACTTCCCTTGGAGTGACATCTACATATTAATGGAGACCTCCAGGTGTTTTTTTTTTTTTCTTGTTTGCTATTTAAGATGACAGATTCACATTAAATGTTCTGCCTTTCATTTTTGATGTATTCTATCCAATGAGTTGCTGCAGGAATCCAGTGACAGAAATGCTTTAAAAGAAAAAGAAAAGGGGGATGGGGGGAGGCACTACTTTGCTATCATAAAAATATGCTGTAAATCCTTAGGAGGAAACAGAAGCAGACCAGTGCATGTTCGCATCACTGTAATCTGAAATGATCCTTTGCAATGTAAGTTGTGAGAAAACAATTACATTTGTTACATGTAAATAACCTGAGAAGTGACCTATCTGCACTTTGCCTAATAACCATGAGCTAAAACTAACAAATTCTGTCAGTATGTTATGTATTGCCTAACTGAAATTTGCGTTGCTTCATTGAAGTAGGTTAAGGATATAATTTACCTGCTTGTAATTACACTATGAAAGTGGCAAACAACCTTCATGTATAAAACTCTTTGAGCCTGATGTTAGCACCTACAGGAGTAACTTTATTTCAATCAGCCTCAAATTATCTCAATTTAACTTTGACATTTCCTTCAAAGTCTAAAGCCAAGATGCTCTGAAATCAAAGCTGAGGTCATCAGACCAACCATAAGCCAAGAAAGATTTGTTTTGTGAACAGAGTGCCTCTTTAGCGTTCTCAGCTTTGTTATCCACCAATGGCCATATTGTCTGCACCACAATCAATACCTATTGGTTTACCTCTGGGTTACGATAGCTTTTGAGAAAGAGCGTCGCTGTAGCTCAACAGGGCATCACCTTTCTATTCCAGCAGCCAGATAAAAATCAAATAGCAGTGTAGGTTCTAGCTGGCAAATTCAATGGAAAATCCACATAAGCCCAGTCCAATTCCAGGAAATGATTGATACTAGAAATACTCATTAATTCTAACAAAACTAATTGCTTATGCCGACTCCTAAATACCAAAGCATTGTGCAAATACTTCAGAATGCTACAAGCTTTGCCACCAATCTTTCTACCCTTAGAAGACAGCTGAGTACAGACTGCTGGTAGTTTTTATTCATGCTAAAACAGGACACTGAGTTTCAGACTAAGTTACTCACAGATTCAAAACACTTAATCCCCAGTTTCAGTGAACTTTGCTGTGCTGCATCTCTGGCCACTGATGTGAGTGACACAGTTGATGAGATTGACGGCTTTTCACTAAAGCCCTCAGCAGCTTGTCCTTGTCATGCCTAAAGCATTAGCATGTCACTTGAAAAACAGTCACATTTGAAAGATACATTCTCTCACCACACTCATAAGATGCACCCTTATAGAACAAAGACCTCTGAAGCAGCAGTGTTCTTTGCTGGGGAGGGGCTTGGCATAGAGCAATTAGGAGCCAACCTACTCTTCGGGTCACACTTGGCAGAGCTTTCTGGTGATCCAGAAAAGCATCCTAGGGGCCACTCAATGCACATCAAAACCTGACAGGGTGAAGAGGAGGTAAATCGCAAAAACATTATGAAAATCCATTCAATAAATAGGCTTAGGAAAACTACTACTCCAAGATGTATGTTTAACCAGCCAAATACGAGTGACCCCTCAGTGTTTCCATATCAACTTCACACACAGTAAAAAGAATAGGGTTAAGCAGACTTCTTTACCCAGAGAGTTATGTAAACTGAGAGCAGACACTTTAGGTTGCCCAAACTTCCCAAAAATTAATGTTTGTTTTGGAATGATATTCTAGTTGTATATAATAAAATAGTTACAGCTGTTCAGGAGGTATAACGATACATTTTTCTTGCCTCATCACTCACAGTGAAGATCATCACAGTAAAACGACTAACAGTGTTCAAGAAAAAAAAATCAGAACAGCAACCTTGGCAATATTAGTACTATAATTCAAAGCCTTGTCAGAAATCATGCAAGTCTAAGTTAATTTTTGCAGAGGTGTTATTGCTATAGATAATGAGAACAGTAGACTTGTTTGTACTGACATTAAACCCATAAAACAATAATACACAAAATAATTAAGTACAGCATCGGAAAATGTAAGTCTAGAGAGCAGAGAATTTTTTAAATGTGATGCTACTACATCTTACCTAAAGTTACTTATTATTTTATTTTGTCTCTGAAGGGTTCTACATATCTTGCAGACCAGCCATTCCCACTCACCTAATCACTTTCTTGAGGTTGGAAGTGGGGGAATTTCTACACAGAAAACATGAAGGAGATCTCACTGCTTAATTAAACCTATTTTGTTTCTATCTGTGCTCTCAGAACGCTCAATTAAGTTCCCACTTAAAAGACTGCTACTTTATTTTGGTAAATATGGACACAAAGATGAATGCCTTCAACAGGCATTTGTGCATGGCCTTTTTGGTTACCTTGCTCTCTTTTCCTTGTCAAAAACAGAATAAATAGAATATTAAAAAAATGAGGACAGCAAGATGCCTAACAGAGGGACAACTCAATCAATAGGAAGAGCAAGCCTTCCTCTTGCTGCCTGCAGAGCAGAGCACTTCTTTCCCTGTAAAGCTATAGGAAATAAGGTTTTGTCCTCTTTTTAATCCAGTCTGGTCCACATAATTGAGATTTTCTTAGCATGTATCACACTCACAGAGGGCCAGGGAGATAAACAGGAGGTCCCCACAAAGGGAAGCCAGTCTGATGCAATCTTCAATAAACCAAGATGAGATTTAAGGTAGAAGAAATCCCATGGTTACTAGTATTAACAAAACTCACTTTTTTTAATTGCCAACATTTGAAGTTTTGACATGGGCATTCCTTCCAACCTACATGGCTTAGTTCCTACATTAGCCATGAAATCACTTACCTGTAAGCCTGCATGTCCCCTTATCTGCATTTTTATCTGCATTTTAATAGGGAATTTGAGAGATTAAGATGGCAGTAGAAAAAAAAAGTGCTTGACCTGCACAATGATACAACTCTCCCCAAAAGAGGCCTCAACAAGAGCCAGTCTTATGGTCAGTCCATCTTAAAGAGGACTGGATTTAGGATTTGCTATGAGAAGGGGACATATGACACCATCTTGCTGAGTAGAACAGTTGCATACTTTATAAATAAATCATCAAGCTATTGCATCCACTATAAATAGTGTATTTGAAGTGTATTTGAAGGAATATACAAAAAGGAAGAAATGACTTTAAGTTCCTGGAGCAGCAACCAGCAGGCCTCAGTTCGAACCCACACATGGGCTGCATCACCGTAAAAAAGAAATGAAAGCCCACAGCAAACCCTGTCCTCCCTCCAACCCTGCTAAAGGAATTAGAGAAATGAAGCAGTGTCTCTCCTCACATCACAAGAGCAACTGAACCAGACAATGACCTTCAGCCTCTTTAGAGCAAGGCTGAACTTCTCTCCATGGACAAAATGTGCTGTGCCTAGGATGACTGTCACACAATAAGGCTGATGCTAGAAGCCTGAACATGCCTCTCTCTTATTACCTATGGTCACCTGAAATCCTGCTGAAGGTTACCTATACTGATGTTGCTTTGTATTATCTTTTTCTGCTATTGTGCTCTTCATCCCTGGGTGGAATCAATCAGTACCTGAATGGTTCAATAATTATTGCACACAGGTGTACATCCTCACTGATGCTCTAATCTGCAGAGATGCAAAAGTATTGCTGGAGGTCTGTTAATGTTAGTGCTTATGTATGTGGGACTACTAAGGAACAAGATTGTGATTTTTTTTCCCCACGTTTCATTACATAAGAACTGACCCAAAGTGGTGTGATGAGATGACAGAATGTAAGAAAAGACTCTTCAGGTTTAGAATAGATTTTTCTGAATAAACAGAAAACTGATTTCCTGTAAGAAAATTCCTGACACCTGACTTTCCTGTGAGTTGAAAGATGACCTTGTAAGTCAGACTTAAGCAAGGAGATGTGACAGAATATGCTTTTTCCATCATTTTAATTAATACTAACCATATTGAATCGTGTTAATCAAACAACATGCCAGAATGTGAAATCAAAAGATAACTATTATTCATAGGCAGTCTCAATATCCAGTCTACTCTGAGTGTCAGACCTAATGGTTAAGGTGATGCACTGTTACAAATCCCTCAGAGAAGATGCACTTGGCTACAAAGACATTAGAAATTACTAGGTTGTAATTTCGTAACTTGTCTTTCCATTTATTGGATATGTACTTGTGCACATATATAGTTGAAATGAATAGCAGCTAAGAGGTTAAGTCACCTCAGAAAACTGTCTCAACTGCTTGGCAATACACAGACATTTAAATGTCTAACATAAAAGTGTATTAGGTTTCCCTTCCAAATGCTTCATTTTTCTAACAAAAACGTAGAGACAAAATACCAAAGTAACCTAAAAACAAATTTATGTCTGCTTTATACAGTAGTCTTGGAGCATGCACTTTAACTTTGGCATGTATGAATTGAAAAAAATACTCAGAGTAAAATAATTTCAAATCTGCTAAAGCAATAGGACAGGGTATTCAACAATCTTCAGTGTAGCTCATACTTTAGGTCACTCTTTGATCATTCAGAAACACATGTCACTGGAACTCCAAATTACCAGAGAGAACAAGGGGAGTTGCTAGTCTGCTTTATGAAACTGATCCACCCAGCCTGCTATACTGCTTTTGGAATACGCTGAACTAATTATTTGATCAGAGATTCCCAGTCTATTAAGACACACACAAAAAAAAGAATACGTATCCCACATATGCATAGAGCCAAGATGTCAGTTGAGAAAGGCTCATGAGTGACAAATTCATGTAATAAAATCCCTCATCTTCCTCCAGAAGTGAGCTTTGCAAATCACAGAATTAATCTAACTCATGGTCACAGGTTCATCCCTTTGTGTTTATAGATTGTTCTGATCAGCTGTCAGCATGACTTATAAATCAAGACAGAATGTCATTGAGCTGCAACATCACCATATTTTTTTTTAATACATTAGTCTCTTAACATTGATAATCTGAAGTCTCACACATAATCAAATCAATAGAAATATAAACAAGCCTTATTCAACCTTTCAGAAATGTACTGCTATCAACATGCATGATTCGTTGATCGAATAAACCTTTAAATATTTTATCAGAATTCTATTTGTGGAAATGCGGGTTTCTTACTAACAAGTAACCTACCTATTGGAACACCTGCATCTTTTGTATCTTCAGCTTCTAAATATTTTATTTATATTCTTATGGTATAATTGCTCTTCACACAAAGAGTAGAAAATGGAGAGACCTACCAAAACACTTTTCAAGAGTAATCTTGCAGGACCAGATATGAATACAAGCGCCATGAAACACAGCAAGCGTCAAGACAACACAAGCTGCAAAGGCAGATTAGCTATTTTAAGTCTATATCTAGAGAGTGCCATTCATTAGCACAGGAAGATTTGAAATTAGTTTGCTACAGCTGTGGCTCTATCTCCAGTTTGCGTGAGTTTTTATTTATTAAGGTTTGGGATTGAACATCGGGGTCAGTTCTAACTGATCCCTGAGTGACCAGCTGCAAGAGAGTGCACAAAAGAGTAAAATAAGAACTGCTCCTAATAACACAGGAATATACATGGAACCATCAGTGTTAATTGACCCACCTGTCCCATTGCAAAGTAAAGAAACCAACCGAGTCAGTAAAAAAAAAAAACAAATGCTTAAGAGTTATTGCATTTAGTTTTTATCATCAAGAGAAAGACTATTTGTGCAAAATTAATATGAAACTTGGGCTTTATGCAAAATGCGACAAGGGAATTTCTTTTGTGTTGCTGATGTAGTAGAATATTAATGAGCACTGGGAATGGGAGCAGTCAGAATTACAACAAGCTCTGAAGTCACCAAGGGTAGAATTGCAAGGTTACATTCTGAGGATTTTTCTTGTTGGTTGGTTTATTGGTAATGTTTCTGTTGTTGTTGTTGTGTTTTAGTAAATTGATCGCATGCAGCCATGCATCTTTACATATATACTTCTACTGTTCTGAACAAGAAAACATTGATTTGTTTGGAAGTGGCCTGGCTACAAAAGTGCAGTGCTTATTTTCATTAAAAGGGAAATACCTCAATCCTTGTTTTCCTTAGAAATCCTTGTTTTCTAACACAAAGGAAGATTCCACCACTCAAATCCATGGTATTTGGCTCTTTTTGTTTGTTGTCTTTAACTGTGAAACCACTTGAAGCTAGAAATCAAAGAAAACTAAACTAAGGCAATGACTGGAAAAGCATAAACAAATTGTTGGGCACAACAGCAGGCACTCCAGGCAGAATGTTTTAATATAGTTTTTGATTCTGTATGGAGTAGCTGAAAACTTTAGAACAGCAACCAAGAAGCTTCCTTTGTCAAATCCTGTCTGTAGAGCACAAAACATATACAGATACATACCTGCATAGAACAAGGAAATACCCAGAACAGCAGGAGCATTTTTTTTGTCCATAAACTCACTAAGAATCCTTTTACTACATAACTGATGAGAAGATAGTTCTGCAGTAATACTGGAACACTTACCCATCTTTTGTCCTTCCCCTTTGTGTATACACAGATGACCCAATTTAGCACAGCACTGAGAGAATCTCCCGAGACGGCCAAAGTTCATGAAAATATTCATAAGAGAAAAGGTATGTTATTATCCGTGGGCTCTGACTACTCAACCGTAATTAGAAAGCCATCTCTCTTTTAGCAGATGGGGTGCCTGGCCTCTTTCCAGCCATCACTTCATGTTGTCTATTATGGCAACCCAAATCGTGAATGAAAGTAATAAAATATTTCCTATTGTACCTTTGGATTGATCCAACTTCTATAGACAACAAATGTGAGTACAGTGTATATATATTATTATTTTAGTAAGAAGCAAAATGGCTCAGCAAATTGATAACTGGCTACAGGCTCACGCACACAAAGACAGCTGGATCAAAGCTCCCTCAGCAATGTGAAGACAAGGTCATTATTCTGTGGCAAGCTGGTGATTCCTTTCTAATTACACCTAGACAAGAAACTCCATCCAAAGGAATACCTTAACACACACAGCCTTTGTAGGCAGACTCTGCAGAAAGATCAGACAAGAACTGAATGCTCTGTTCTTTCCTTTACCAGCCCAGCCAAGTCAAAACCATCTATGAAGGTGGCACCAGTGCTATTCGCTTTCCTAGTAGACAGAAACCTTCACAGCTGTTTGATCTATCCTGCCCTGATAACAGATATTTTCCCCAGTGCACAAAAAAAAAGCATAGTGACTTAGTTCTGTGCAGAAAATAGCTAGGTAGCAAAATAAAATTACAGTGCGCATGGAGGAATGGATTAGAAAGATATCAAGGCTTGTGAAAACTAGACAATTTTTACTAACATAACAGCAGGTATGGCAGGAAAAAAATTATCATAATCCATGCCATTCCTGGGCAAGCTGTAGGATGAACTGAATCCTGGGTGAAAAAATTGTTTGGGCTCCACACTCACACATTGCTCTGCTGCTAGCAGCAATGCTTGTCAATTAACGCAAACTGTGGAGGTGATCTAAGAGATGGGTATGGCTGCTGGCAACTCCCTTGAGTCCACCAGACTCATTTTACAGAGACAACTGAAGGGCTATCAGATGACATCAATTTTCACCCATTTCTACAGCTGAGCAAATAATGAGGAACACGAGATGCAAACATCCCAGCAGCTCCTCTGCAAGCTTTGCTCCCATTGTGCTCCCATATCTCCTATGTGATTAACGTGGGTGTTTGGTTTATGGGAAGGGCTTGCTCTCAGCATTCTCTTAGGACCACAAAAGTAATCCTCACTACCAACAGCCATTTTGAGGAAAAGAGATCATGCACAAGATGATTATAAATAGCAAACAAGTTCGTTAACATTGAAATCTGTAGACAATCTGCAATCAAGGAAGAAGGTTAAATCAGCAAGCAAATTGCTAGCGAAAATTGTCTTCCTCAGCTTTAACCACTAACATAACCAGGGCACTTGTGAACAGAGGTAAAAGACTTCAGCGAGTCTTAACTATTTTCTTTAGTAATAATGAAATTCAGCTTCCCAAACATGTGATGTTCCCAGAAACACGTTGAGAGCGCCTTTGGCACCATCTAATACAGCATACACCCACTAAAGGCTCAGTCTTTTATTTGTATTCAGTCATACATGAACAGAGTTAGTACTAGACTCCTACTCTATTCTGGAAGCCAGAAAACTTCTGGAATGATTTTGAGGGGAGATCAGTCATTTTGGCAGCACCGTTTTAGTCTGGCACACAACTTATTTGCTTGAGAAAAGTAATTTGCTTTCTATTTGCCTACAAGATTGTCTGTCCGCACAGTGCATCCTGAGAGAAAAGATAGCTAAAGTAGAAATCAACAACTAATGCAGATTCCACTGTTTCTTCCCTTTACCTCCTCTGACAGCAAGCATCCTGCATCCAAACCAAGTTGGACTGAAAAAAAAAACAAAACTAAAGCTCATTAGAAAATACAGTAAAAATGGCCCTTCTTTAAAACAATAAATAAATCAGATTTTTCTGGTCAGTGATTACTTTGTGTAACATCTTCTCGCCAGTAACTGCAGTACATGACCCTTAGCATTTTAGATTACTACTTCCTAACGCTCAATGTGAGTACTCATTTCGTTGTCTCAAGACATGAAAACTGGGAGAATACAATCATTAAGGCTCCAGATATTAGACTCAAAAAAAAAAAAACAACCCCTCCACAATCCTCTGAATAGCCTGTTTCTAGGATGACATGCTGTAAACAAGCACGTCAGCACTGACTTCAGCTCAGCTGCGACAGAAAAAAAGCATCTGTTTTTCTTCCTGGCACATACTGAGTACAACTGAAGTGTACTTATCTGAAATACACTGACTTTCCAAAAATACCATTTAAGATTAAAGTTAACCATTCCCGGAGTCACAGCCTCAAATACTCAGAGATTTATCTATGTACAGCTTGACAAAAACAGTGAGTGGAGCCAATGAACTCCGGTACCTTGTCCAGGATTTTGGAGCATCACCTACATGCAGACACAGAAAACATTACTGAGATTTAGGACACCCTTCTTCGCTGCTCTTTATTATTTACACTCTTATATGTACTCAGATCTCATCCACCTAAAATGACCAGTAAAACACTTCTAGATACAAAGGAGGTGCTGATCCATAAGTTGCAGCTGAATCTCAGCCATGTCAAGCTTGTCTATGTCATTACATAAGCAACAGGGGGAAAAAAAATACATGAAGTTTCATATTATGTGTGAAGAGAGAAAAGCACTGCCATGCTGTTGTGATGAAGGCAATTCTGCATAATAAAGCTCTTCTATCTTTGCTTAATTTCCTTGCTCTACACTGATTCAGCTACTTATCCTGTTTTTCTTCCCTACTAACCAGACATACCAGGTGTCAAGTAGCTTAAAACAAAGATAAGGAGCATTTGTAAAATGTGTCCATACCCTTAATAGTGCAAAATATTATGAGTGAATTAATCCTCCTATGAAGTGGCTGACAGCATCATAAAGGGTCATGCCTTTGTGCTCTTGGAAAATTACTACAGCATTTCCTACTCCCAACCAGAAACCAAGAAATCTCAAGCGTACGTTGCCCTTAGGTAACCCTGGTAAGGAAATATCTTCTCCTTACCCATAAAGACATGAGACTCTTCAGATCAAAAAGTAAAGAAAAAAATCTTATTTAAGGAAGCATACTTTTAAGAAAGAGCAAAACAGGAATGCTCTCGATCACAAAATTTATTCAAAGTCATAAAATTCTGAAAACAGTCCCTAAAACAAACAATATAGATGCAGCTTGTTAAAATTAATTATTAATGAAATACTTACACATCACAAACTAACATTTATAGAATATTCCGCATCTCTGTAGGCCTCTAGTGTCTCCAATTAAATATTTTCATACATCTGTGTTCAAATCCAACACTAACTGCTCATAATTAAAAAGACAAGCAAAGTCAGTGTTCTGGAATGGCACCCCTTCCTACCACAGAGTTATTGGACACAGCAGGCAGCACTTTATTTACCTGTTCTAAGAAAGTGAGCTACTTTGGTTCTAGGAGTATTTGCCCTTAGCGAGGAACAAAACGCAGTTACACTGGCTTGTCCAGAGATTAAGTTACTTGGTGCTAGAAGGTAACGGCTCTCTGGTTGAGCACATGCTGCTCTCTGAAGAGAGCAATGTCCAGCCAAAGCTGATCTAAGCTTATCAAGGCTGGGCATAAGGATTTGCTCTTGCGTTTTTAATGCCCATGAGACATCTATTAGAAAGTCCAATAGCCACAGCTTCAAGCTGGCTAGGAGAATCCTGTCCTCTGCTAGTACCCTCTTTATGCACGTACCGTTTGGGCACGCTGACTGCAGCTGAATACTTCCCTGAAGTGCACTAACAGAAAGTTAACCCCACTAGGACAGTATTGCACTGCAACATGGTGATTGCCTGGTAGGAAGAACAGTAGATTGGGTATAATGCCATCACATTTACCTTGCTCTGCGGTCAACAATGAAACGGAAAACACTTGTGAAATACATTTTTGTTTGTAGAATCTATGTTCATAGATCTTAGCTCGTATATTATATTGACACTGGGAGAACTGGCTAGTAACACAAAAGCTGGTAAAAAACCCTAAGAAAATTAAGATGGGGCACAGGATACTGTTGATGTTCATGTGAATTTACTACAAATCTAAATGAAATGAGACCAGGCCCCATGTTGTTTGGGGAAATGGCTCCAAGGACACTGAAAGCTGCCATCTCACCAGATTCCTTGCAATAATCTGAGCCATGTTGCAGAGAGAGAGAGGGAGTGGAGAGCCAACAGAAAACTATGTCCTTGGCTTGCAAAACTGAAGTTATAGTGTAAGGAACAACTCCAAAATAATTGAAAATTAAAGTTTCTGGAATAAGATAGCAAGCATTGTCTTGATTCAAAGTGCTATGATTGCTGAGAAAGAAATGCACTGGGGTTGGACAGGAAAAAAGCATCAATCACATGATTAGGAATAAAATGTTTCCTTTTCAATTAGACTCTAGAACTGAACTGAAATTGAAAAGCAGAGATATGTGGGGATTATGACCTCTGGAATTATGTATAGCTCTGTCTCAGGCTTAGATTTGAGTGACTAAAGCCTCAAAGGATATTCTCAATCGGCTGAAGTTTAATATAACAAAGGGATTCCAGATGCATTAGAATCAATGGAGAGAGGAGGTTATAAAGCACTTGCTCTCTACAACTAAAAGGCACAATGAAATTATGCAACTCCTTTCTTCCCTTGCTGTCCACAGCTCATCAGTTAGCTACAGACTCATTATCGTTGCTTTTGACAGCTGCAGCACAACATGAAAAAGCACCTACTGCCCAAAATATTATATTGAAAAATCCCACCCACGTTGCAAAAGAGATAGTAGTTCTCCATAACAGCAAACACAACTTACTTCAAATAGATGCTAAGAAGTGTTGTTAACCACATTACTTGATTCTGTGGAAGGAAAAATATACAAAGCTCCAACATATGGATGTGGAATGACCACTGGGGCACGCTAAAAGAGAGCCTATATGCAACATGATTACACACACGACCTCTTAATGGATGTCTACAGCAGCCCAGAAGAGTACACAACATGATTTTCAACCCTGCCAATCAATCTGAGAGTCACATCTGTGAAAACAGGGAGCAATTTTCTTGACCTTCTCTCACAAGGAAAAAAGAGAAGAGCATTGCTCTAAAACATAAGGGAATAGGTCTGTACTCTAATAGCTGATGGCAGCTGTGTTTGCAGTGGTCACTCTCCCACTGACCTTCTTTCATTTATTATCCACTGTATACATGTCCCAGAGATGCATATTAGATTGGAAGTTTACTATTTATCACTGCTACAAAGGCATGGGCTCAACCAGGATACACTGAGTCATGCTCAGGAAAACATCACAGTGATAAACTTTCAGAAAATAATCAAGTGAATGCAGACCTAAATACCACAGCAAATCTCGATGATGCCAAAATATAAATTAGGTTCATTCTTTTTCAGTTAAGGATAAGAGATATACTTGCCGAGGGATCCATATCTTCTCCCCAGTTCTACTTCCCTTACGTAATGCACTGGTATGCAGGATGAATATTAGTTAACTTTTCATTATGTTTCTAACAGAAAGCCCCAGTTTGTGATGCTTTCATTTACCCCCCTACTTTCCCACCTTACTGCCATCCGTTCCCCCTCCTCTATTTCCACTGCTATTGCCTCTTCCTTGATGGGTTCATTCCCTGTTCCACACACACAGGCCCTGTGAAACTTCAGCGTAGCTGCCTGCTTGTCACATTGCTTCTATACAGCCTTGTCATTTTCTGACAAGCCTGTCCATTCATGCATAGGCAAACAGCTTTATAAGAGTTAACTGCAGAGGGATGGTTAAAGGACACAGTCTAATCATTAGTGGCCATTTACTTTCTGACCTAGCAATGACTGGATGAGTAACCTGGGGCACTGATGAGAGGAAAAGAATAAGTAGTTCAAACCTATTCACTGGCAGAACTCTCTACATTAGACACAGCATTTAAAGATTTCTCACATCATTTGTCATTGGTAGAAAAATCTACCCCAGTTTCCTCAGCCTTCACCAAAATAAAATCTGAGCTAGTGAAACAAGTGTCCCCTGTTATAAAAGCTTGTTGAAAAGCTTCAAGCAAGCATTCCATTCTGCAACTGATCCAAGGTGTTTCTTACAGGAAAGCTCTGCTCTTCACTAAGTCTAAATTTAATTTGATTTACATGACAGAATGCTATCCCTAACCAGTAGCCTAGGGTATTTTATTTCCTGTTAAGTAAACTGAAATATAAACAAATATAAATATGGATGCAATGTATATATGTTTTGCATGTATACAAGTACATAGGTGGGAAGCAGCACTGGAGCACTATCCAGTGTAATTCAGTGCAGAAAGCAACAGTGTGGCTCTGGCCACCGTATTGCCATGGGTGAAGAGTGCCTAAAAAGAAGCCAGAGGGAAGACAGAAACGCACAAAGTAGACTTTCCATGCAGAATAAACAGATTTGAATATCCTGAATTTAATTTTAGCAGGTAGGTCTTGTACGTTTTTCTTCTGTTTTTATCCCTGGAAATCTGGGGAAAAAACTGGTCTAAAGGACTCATTTCTGAGCTCCAAGAAAGCTGAATCCCCAACTATGCCAAGCTCTGCGTTCACTTATCTTTTTCTTTCCCGGCTTCACAAAGTGCCACGTAACACCACACTGAGATTCTTCTACATTCCAGTTCCCCAGTGTTAAATACCAAGCCATTAACAGCCACCTTCTTAACAGTGTGACTTCTTATTTCACATTAACACAAGCATCTTGTTTTGCAGATCACAGGCACTTCTTTGGCAAAAACAAATCGTGCACCCCTCAGACCTTTGAATTTTCTATGAACAAAAACGGATCTGTGATGCAGCAGTAATGCAAACATCTCCATATCAGATACATTTAACTCCTTCTACTCCTTATGAGAGCAAGATAACAGAATCCAATTATGTTTACACACAAAATTCAAACATGTTATATGTATCAAGACAGCAAAGATAAATATAAGTTTCCTACACAGAAGCTTGCGCTCATCAGGCTCAGAGAGGCAAAGCATCAAAAACTCAGTTCTTCTGATACTTCCCATTCCCTAGATTAAAACTTAATTGAGAAACGGGCTAAGGAATTCCCTTTTACTATAGGTTTTTCCTAAGAAAAAAAAAGTACACACTTGTAATTCAAAATCCATAATGTTCTGCATAGGTGATCATAAGGTAATTTTTCAGAATCACTCAGAACTAACCTACAGAAACGACCTAGCAAATAATCAGAGAGATGATACTTTGTCTAATTTTCCAAGAACTTCAATGAAACAGCTCAAAGTGAACACTGTGCTTGTAGGAACACAGTAAAAGAGTATACCTCACAGAGATCACTGCAACACACCAGGCGAGACATGAATAGGAAGCTCATCCGAGTGCACTGAAGACACGCCAATCATGGGCTGCAGCTTCTTATGCTTTCGTGAGGTAGACTAGACAAGTTTGTGGACATCCAAACAGATGCTAGCAACGTAAGATGAAGCAAACCCAAGGAAAATACACAAAGTATACCATTGAATATATATATGAATATGAATTCAAAAACAATATGCTACCCCTGTCCTGTACACACAATAAAAGCTGAGTCAAAATTGAGATTGCTTCCAAGCAAGCTTTAGTTTGCCAAGGAATAACCACTAGTCACTAAAAAAAAAAAAAGTCTTTCAGAAGCACCATCTTTCAGATCTTTGGGGATATTTTATACCAGTTGACCACTGCTACTGCAGCAGTGGTCCTTTCCAACACGTAACCCTTACAGAATAGAAATAACTCCAAGGCCTCCTCATCCAAATTCTACTACTTTTAGGATAAAACAAACGGAGTCTGAGAGGGAAACTATTAGCTACTGTGTAGATATGCGGTGTGAGAGCAGATCCAACAGCTGTCAGTTGAAGGTTTGGGTTGCCATAGTTTTTAGATTTGCCCAGAACAAATTCCATCCGTGTTTCAAATAGAAGATATTTCCTCACAAATCAGGCCTTTGAGTAACTCAGTGACACAAGAAAAGCAATACATAATCTATGTTGTGGAACTCTCCCCCATAGCTTTGATAGGAATATTAAAAAAATTACGTTGTGCACCTATTTAATTGACTTAAATAGAACACAGTGTAAAGCAAGCAAACAAAAAAACTAATAGAGCATTTTGAAGTTCCAGTCAGTGAAAGCTTTTCATATATCCTTTAGCCCCATATCAAATCTGAGATCACCCTGATAATGTCCTGCTGACCAAAAGTCAGAAGCTACTAGTAGAGGTGATCCTCTACTAGTCAGAGCTAGAAGTAGAGGTGATCTTGACTGCTTGCCATTTTCTAGCCTGCTGGAACACAAAGAAAAGTTTAATCTGGTATAACAGAAAAATGTCAAAACTCAACTAAATGTCAAGATTTCATTACCTTCTGAAATAGACACTGTCTTGAAAAATAGCTGCAAGCACAAGACAATTTTAAATGCATTTGCTGATACCAGGCTAAAAAAAACAACAGAAGTAGTTTAAGAAAATAACGTAATGACTCAAGTCCAGATTCTGATGAAAAGCAATTGCTTTCTTGTGATTCCTTGTGATTCCTTCAATATTTTACATTTTTTTGATAGCCTCAATCTAATTTGCAGTCCTTAAGTGCTAAGAATATGATTTACCAGGAAACACATCACGTCATGATACTTAAGAGGTTGTTACCTAGTGAACTTTAAATGAAAATAAAGCAACCAAAGTTCAGAAACTCAGGAAATACCAAACTTAAATGTTCCAACAAGGAAATCAGTGAAAAACAAAAGGGCAGCCCTTGAAAAATAAATGAATACTGCTAAAACTATTTGCTAGAAATAAACAAGTTGAATAGCCAAGCAAATAGATAAACACTCAGTGACACGTAATAATTTGAGAAGCATATTACTTGTCTTATCTTACTGTAATTGTTATTGAAATTATAACATTTATCCTCTTTTCAAGTTTTGTTGTCTTTTTTTTTTTAACCTTAAAGTGAAAATACACAAAAAAGAATAAAAAACCCACAAAATTGAATACATCTCTCCATTCAGCCAGACAGTATGCTCTTATTGCACCAATGAAATGTTCAGCAGCCTAATTACTCTGCCTTCATCCTGTCATGACAGCTCCTACAAAACACACACTAAAACAGCCAGCTTCAACAGGCACTGTAAACGAACTGCCCTTTTCCTCTTTCAGATGCTTCCTTCAAATAAGAACAGTTCAACACTGCTGGGACTGAAGGAGGTATGACCATGCCCACCCAAAAGAACTAATTTGTGAATGAATATTTAAGGTAGCATATATTATATAGATAATGTATACATATGCCATTGTGTGTATGTGGGCGCACGTGCCCATATGCTCTGTTTAACTACAGAGCTGTTATCTGTCTCAGTACAGATACTATATAATCTTTTGTTCTTGAATTAGCTCTTAAACCTCAAAAATCCTACTTGTACTACAAAACTAAGCAATATTCCTTATTTTAAATACAATACAACATTATTCAAAGAAATGCACCTTCGGGGAACAAAATTTTTGTGGTTCTACTGCCTTCTACTCAGTGCTCTCTCTCTGCACAGGAATTGCTAGATCATCAACTGAACAAATGATGAAGCACCACGTGAGGAAAGCGTGGCTAACCCAGGGAGCACAGGTGCAAGCAACGCAACTGAGCAACTAGAAGGGTCCATCCCTCCTTAACTTCATTTAAGGTCTAGCAGCCAAGGGAGCAGCATATCTATTTGGAGACTGCACCCCTTCTGAGATCCCATCAGCCTTTGGAAAGGGTGAGCCAATTTTTTCTGTATCACTTTCTAAACTAAATCTTGATGAACGCATTTACAAGTGTGCTCCTATCCCAGTAGAAAGCGCTACAAATTGCCTTGCATTGCTGCACATACTCCTTCCCACCTCCCTGCCCTGCACCTTTAAGCACTGACAGGAAAGCACCACTCCTCCCCAGCACCAGGACATGCAAGTGAAGTCTCAACCACACCAGAGAAAACTGGCAGCTGCAACAACTGCAGCTCCACTCATGCAAGGAAGAGGAGTGATGAGTCTTTTCTGTGGCTATCAAGCTGATTTAGTTTTCTACAAGTATCCATGTTATTTGTGAAGTCAAAGATTAAAGATAGCTCTGTACTGGTTCTTTTGCTAACTGGTCTAAACTGCTGCTTTTGAACTCCAAGAGGAATTGCCAAAAACTCAGCCTGAGATCTCTGCATGGATACGTTCCTCCTGTACTAAAAAGGCAATGGCCAAAATTTTCTTATCACTGTTATCAGTTCTCATGTTAAGATGATCACAAAGAATTTGTGCTCTGAGAGTTTAAACATCCTCAAGAAAGACTAATGTTCTGACAATTTTGCTTTGGCATATCCTAAAAAACAGCCTTAATTCCTCACATTTAGAGTGGGACGCTCCCTACTTAAAAACATAGGCAGCAAGGAACCAGCAAAATGCCACAGGGCAAGGCTTAGAGCCAGATATGAAACTGCTGCAGAAAAACTATGAACTCCTACGCATAGAACGAGGAAAGGAAAATTGCTTACTAGGCTGCTGCACCCCAGTGGCAGTACCCCTCAACAGCAATCCATTTACCTGGCATACATCTAACCACCTTCCCACTGAGTACTCAGCTGAACCTCACTGGGCATCAACCCAGGTTTATTACGCAGCACTTTGTCTTCTTTTCTCATTAGCAACAATTCATATTTAGTTTTGTCATAGTCACGAGGAAGGATTTGAAGAGATAGAGAAGAAACTTACTTGAGAAGTTATGCTGACAGGCAATAACATTAGCAGTTTTTATAAATACTTCTATTTGATTTGATATACATCTTTGAAGCAGCAATGAGTCTGCTCATCTGGACTGCTAATGCTTTTCTCCCTTGTGGCCATCACTGCAGAAAAGTCTGATAACTTCAACAGCAACAGATCAGCTCAGTAGCACCCTACAGGCAACAATCCTGGGCAAGAAAAAGGTTTTGTCTCATGCTGGGTTAATACAGTGAAGATGAAGTACAAAATAAACAAAAGACAGCAACAAAAGATATAAAGAGTCTCACATGCTACAGGAAGCAGAAAGTCTTTGCGAAAAGCTAAGCATTGACAAGGAAGGAATGGGGCACAGCTGCCTGATAGTTAGGGAAAATGAGGGAAAAGGAAAAAGGGATGTGGAGTACCAGCTTCAGTGTGCTGAAGTTAACTGAAGGGTTGGAGGATGATGGGAGCTGAATAGGAGTGCTCCCACTGTGAGCCCAGGCATGTGCAATACAACTCACTCTTTGAGGAACCACAAAGTAAAGCCCCCCCACAAGGAAAGCTTGCCTTTTTGAGGAGGGACTTGGATTATCCAAAAAAGCAAGCCATGCCAGAAGAGGTGGAGAAGAAGAAACTAATACAAAAAACACATTTATTTCTATTTCTTTATGGATCTCACAGTCTAGGAAGTTGTTTCAAGGCAGCTGCTCTTCCCATCCTGTTCTCCCAACTAAAAACATCAAGAAAAACATCACATTTCCTCTGTCCTCTCTTTATCAGGAATTCTAGCAGAGAATTAATATGGCTTTTGGCTACAATATAAATTGCACATTATTTCCAGCATCTTAAAGAGGACAGATTTTTACTAATCGCATCATGAAGCAGCCAGTGTTTCTTATTTCAGTCTGCTCAAATAGTGCTCCTGGAGCAGCGGGAACTAAAGCCCATGTTTGGGACCGTAAAATTAGCCTTAAGTGCCGGCAGGGTAAACATTCAGAGTATGCTTTCCAGAGACCACTAAGCTAAGTGGAAATCTCCAAAACAAGTCAGAATTCTTTAAGCAGACAGTACTGCTCCTACAATTGTTTCTGTTCCCTGTAAAAAAAAAAAAAAATCATCATCTAAAGGTTTAAGCTTTCAATTCTGTGATTCACAACATGATACACAAGTGCTGCCTGGCTCAGTTTGCTATTTTTGAGGGCTTTGAAGTAAACCAAAGTCAGCCCAAGCTACTCAGTATCAGAAAAACAGCTTAAAATCTTAGTTTTCAAAATGATTACAGCTACCTTTCATTTTACTAGAGAAGACATTTTCCTTGTACTATTTAAACAAGGCTTTGCATTCAGAATTCAGAAAAGGAACTGACATTTCCTTCTGGCAGTGCTTCTTTAAGGCACTGTGTAATCAAGTGTCAAATCTCTGATGTGAGTCCCCTGTGCATCCTATTGCAGTGCCACAAGAGTGCTGTGGAAAAACATGTGAGCAGAAGGTGGCAACAGAGCACCAAAGCAATACCTGCATCTGATTTTACTTAGAATTAAATGCTTGCCACCACCAGAGAAGATGCACAAACATAGGTCATACACCTCCACCAAAACTAATGATTTACGTATGGATTTTTTGTGGCTACGTTTTTCTTGGGTAAGAATTAATGCCAGAACACTAATTATGTCAGCTTCCCTAGGATAAGAGCTCTGATAACCATCTCAGTGAGCTGATTACATACTTCCTAACATCACAAATCCCCTGAACCAGAAGCCAAACGTCTTAGTTACACATCCACATGCCTCACTACAGTTGCACTGCAGCTCCCACATCCTATTCTCTGCAGTCCACAGCAGGACATCCAGGGGCCACATGTGAAAGCAGCACAGGTGAAGAGGACTAAGACAAAAAGCATAGGGATAGCTTCACTCCCTCAATCAGAAGTGATTACTACTGATGCCTGTCAGCTCCTAGGTCCCACCACCAATCATCTCAGGCTGGGCACTGATGCCCAGTAGGCAGGAACCAAGTCTGTTTTCAAAGCTGTACAATGATTAAAACATGTCCTGTAAATATTTCTAGAAATGATTTCAACGGTCTGTGAGGATGTTGGCACCCAGTGCTGCCAAATGGAGATGTGTGAATACCAAGCTATAAATAATGTTAGGAGGCTTTGGTTATTGATTATCCGCCACTAAAAGGATCCCACAAGTAAATCCATTCCTAGATGCTTTGTCTTCTCTATATCACTGTAATAGATCAGGTTTAAGAAAATCCAACTAAGCAAATGCAAACATTTAAGTTACTGGCCACCATAAAAGCCTACCAGATTTAAATACAGTGCTGTCCAAAGTTACCACAGTGGCAAAGAGATCAGGATCCTCAAATCAGATTTTGAATAACTGCGAAGGCCTAAATTGCATTGGTATCTGCCTGCCTAATATACCTGAAATCTTTAAAGAAACTTAAATATCAATACAGAGCTCACCATTCAAAATGCATGATAAAACATGTGGAGCAGATGTTGGATGGAAAGTGAACATATGAAACAACTTTAGCTCACTGAATCTCAACTGAGCACATAGATACATGGTATCTTCAACATGAATTTGCACTACTCCCACTGCAGTGTTCTGTCTCATTATAGTTCGTGCATTAGCATGTTAATTTTCTGAGAAATGGAGGGAGCTTTGGGCAGCTGCTGTAAATCAGTATCACTCCTCAGATTTGGTCCCATCTTATCCTGGAATTGTTCTATACATTCATCCTGTGTGAATGAATCTAGCTTTCCAATTCCACAATCAATGATATATCTTCATCTTTTCCTAAAATCCCCATTTAAGTAAAATAAAAAGTTAATGTGCAACTGGGAAGTCAGAACAAATTATTCATACAAAATGGCTCACACGGATGGGCAATTCCAAAGCCACGTTCTCATTATGCAGCTGAAAGTCCTTCCAAAATAGCAAACGCTTCTTCCTTTGAGATTAAGGAGTCACAACAAACAAACAGACAAAACACACCATATACAACAGGACAAAGATCCCCTTACCAGCAGGTAATTTTACTAGTAGACACCTTACTAAAATAGTTTAGTGTGTTTAAAAAAATAATCTATTAGTACTGAGCAAGACAAAGCAACTAAAATCTAACATAGAAGTAGTGGATATTCTAAAAATAATAAATATAAAAAGTTAGAGGGAAAGGTGCATGCACAACAAATGATACTTACTACTCTCTTCATTCCCAACTGTTCTACTGATTTAAAAAAAATAAAACTGCCCACACCACAACCAACCCACAGAAGCTATTTCTGATCCTAGCTTCTTCTCTGGCTTAGTGACAAAATTGTATGAGCCCAATTCTGACAGGTTGGCAGGAATCGTCATTGCCGTTTAACCTTCGTTCCAGAACACTGGCCTTTATCAGAGAAATGCTGCACTCAAGTCCCTTATAAATAGCTTGGCTTCCCCTTGACACATGCACTTGGACACTGAGCTTTAAATAAACCCACACTGATATATATATATTTGGAGAAAGCCACTCATCTTTGAGATCATATCCTAAAGACTGGTAGCACACACCTTACAGGAACAGTAGGAAAAGAACTGCCAATCTATACTTAATACATGCACCAAAGTAAATGAAACTTCATTGTAGCTGGGTGCACGCTTTCAGATGAACAGTATTTATGCAAAGATGCTATTTATGACAGTACCTTTCAAGGGCTGTAGATATCTGAATTTCTGGTGTCATACAGGTGTCTTTTGGAAATATTCACTTTACTATATAGGTTTATTGGTAACATTTTGTGTCAAAACAAGTGACTCTTTTGTTTGTTTTGTTTTCTGAACTGACATTGGCATAGCTGTTTTGCTGGAAGAGGTCACAAATCCACAGGGTGTCTGAAAAGCATTCCTGCAATTTCTAATGCTGCTACAGCGTTGCCAAGGAGAGCTAGAAAACATCAAACATTTCACACAGATAAAAGCTGCATTACTACATTTGCACTGTTAATATTGAGGATGTAGTGCATCTCAGCAGGTCAGATGGGACTTTGCTTCCGTCTATAATTATTATCATGTTAGTACATCAACACAGCTGTTTGTTTTCATAATTTTCCAAATTGTAATTAAAGCAAGTTGTTTTTTTTTTTTTTTAAACAAGAGCAAAATGAGACTTTTTAAAAAATCTTTTCAAGTTTTATACGTTCCCTCCCTGAATTTAAGATGTCCTCTATATAGAACAGCAGATTTCCCATTTCCCACCCCAGAGGCTAGAATAGACATGGTCTCAGGAATCCTTTAATTTAGGGAAGTGGAAAGAGTTCAGAGGCTGCACAGTTCTATGAAAGAAATCACTTGAAGGTTATTAAATACACAGAAATAACATCCAGCTCAGGAAATCCCCTGGGCTGAAAACTGTTGGAGTTCAGGAGACTATTAAGGAGAACTGTCAGAAGCACTTACCCTACCATAATTCTTCCTCAAGCATCAGGCTGTGGCTATTGTTGAGAAAACACTGAGAAATGTGGGCCCTCGGACTTGATCTTCACATGCAACTTTTACAGATGACAAATGTAGTTACTATCTGAAAGTCCAAAGTTTATTTCATTGTTTGTTTGCAGACTGTCTGAAGAGCGACAGTTCATCAGTTAGCAGTGCATTTACAATTGAGGACTGCCACCTACCAACAACCACCAGTTCTTCATTTTCTAGGAAGACCACCTGTGCTCTCCTCTTGATGGCACTGGTTTTCCTTGAACTGCTTCTGTTATTGTTTCTAGTACAATTTAGGTCAGGTTTCCAAAGTTGACCATTTATAGAGGATCCTACAACTGATTCTGTTTTAGCGTTTGTCCAATTCTTAAGCTAAAGCAGTACGCAGTTTTTCCAGATGCTACTCAGCCTTAAAAGCTTTGAAAGATTAATGGGGTAGTCTAAAAGTCATTAACTGACTTCCTCAAACAGTTACCAACTTTGGACTCCAGCAACTTCTTCCAGCAAATATTACCTCACGTTCATCCACAAAGCAATTTCTCCAGTCATAACACACAGCTGTAAGTTTTCCAGCCTCATTCCCAGCAACCCCATAACTACCAACCTGAGCTGGGCATCACTCACAAAACGCACTGCTCAGGTTTTTATTCCACTGTACATATTAATTTTGAAATCTCTTACTCTTCTACAACAGAACGTAAACAGGCTTCTTAGAAAGGAGGCAGGGGAGATTCGGATTGGGTATTAGGAAGAATTTCTCAAAAAGAGTAGTGAGGTACTGGAACAGGCTGCTCAGGGAGATGGTGGAATCATCGTCCCTGGAGGTGTTCAAGAACTGTGTGGATGCAGCATTGAGGGACATTGTGTGAATGATGGTTGTGTGAAAGATAATGGTTGGACCTAATGATCTTAGTGCTCTTTTCCAACCTTATTGATTCTAACAAAGTACCATTTTTCCATTTAAGAAATGGACATTCACGTCTTAATGCTAGAGCAAAAAGCTAAAATATAGCAGAAAGTCTATTGCAAATTACTGTGCAGGATATTATCCAAGAGTTTTGAGTGAAATTAGATACATCAGCTGAGTCCCCCTGGAGAATTTATAGATTCATTTATGTGCTTGCTAATCTGAGATTCATAAGTAGGATCTTTGTTTTATTCAGCATGCATTCAGACACTACACTTTAAAGCAACATATACACACACAGTTTTTTTTTTTTAAAGTGTTTGGGGAAAACGCTATTTGCCACTGCTTTGATATTTATGATTCAACACTTCCTTCTTATTTTTATGACCTTTTTCATTAATACAGTTCCCGTAACAGCAGATCATAATCTGTTCTCATGGATACAAATTAATGAGACAAATTACTGTGACATTAGAGTCTGAGCAAAACAAGACCAGATGATGAGGCAGCCCATCTTCAATCAGCTTCTCTTGCTAAAAGACTCCAAATACACAAAGAAAATAGCAACGACTTTACTTCTCCATTTCCATCTCTGCTGCAGTGCAGGTCCGTAAGCCATGCAAGTTACCTGCAGGTTTGCAGTCAGTTTAAAATATATGGAACATACACCTGTCTCTACCATTACTGCCCCACCCACCCAAAACTGAGCAATGGATTTAATGAGGGAGCAAACTGATTGCTTACATTTAATGTTTGTTAAACACTTTCTTGTCCTAACCTGAGGCATGCACTGGAGGCAAAAATTGGTTACCTCAGCCACTTTAAATAGAGAAGTTTTGAGGGATGATATTTTTAAGTTATTATTTCATACTTATATAGAGTAGTCTAGGGAAGCCAATGTTTCAAAAAGGAGGTGTAACCACATGCTACTGATTCTTTGTGAAGGACAGAAGCCTATCCATTGCAGCAAAATGAGCGATGAGACTGCAGTATAGTTTATCCCAATACCTTCCACTGAAAGCTTTCCACTATTGATAAATATACAACTCAACACAGTTCTAAAGGTTTTACGCTGGCCCTTGAAATGTAAGTAGCAAACAAAAAAAAAAACTTTAGAGAATGTTCACAAAGCATTTAAATCAGCAGATTACGTATGAATTTTCAAATGACACTTAAAGACCAAAGAGTCCTGCAGCACACAAATGCATCTAACATCTTAAGCACAAGCTTAAAAGAATGATTTCAGACACTCACAAATTGTTGGTGGTGAAATCCTGATAAGTGTCATACCTTGGACCCATTTGCAGCTATGCCACTGGAATACAGATGGAGTTAAGCAGAGGTAATAGTATTCTTCAATTATGTTTTATTGAAAACTCTTACCTATATTCCAGCTTTTCTCAGTCAATGGTTTATATACCAGGCAGAAGACAGTGTTGCCTCCTAGAAGATTCTGCCTATCTGCAAAGTAGACCAATTGTAGACAAGAGCAAGATAAAACGGTTGAATTGTACCCTCCAAAAGACACCAGGGATTACCCTAGATAAATTTACCAAGCTCATCAATTCAGTGCTACAAGTATATTTTAAAAAGAAATGCTGTTGAATAAGCACTGTGATATGAATGTAGGATCTGTTCAGTCAGCTGTCTTCCATTTAAATACAAAGGAAGTGTCAAACATTTAAAAGCTACAAATATCTGCTTAATTTGTCTGAGCATTTGCAGGAAGTTTAGTTTTCAGCTCTCACTCCATAAAGTATCATCCAGATCTGCCCATTGAAAAGCTTTTTTTTTTTTTAGTTAATTCCCTCCTCCCCCACACAGGGACTGGCACACACAATGTTTTGCAAAATGGGGGAGGCAACCAGTAATTATCTGAAGACTTCATGGCCCATTAACTTCCATTTATGAGGGGAAAGTCTCTTTTCAGCTATGTAGCTTTGCTGCTAATTGCCCCTGCATCTAAACATTCCATACAGACATCTATAGCATGCATAAGTAAAATACTGAAATCTTCACAGGCTTTCTGGAATTTCTCCCATTTTGGAGTCACAGATCCCAAGAAGATCAAAAGAAAATAACCACGACTCCTTCCCTTGCTCATTTTGGTTATGATAAAAATACATTTTGTAACTCAGGTCAGATCCACGCTGGATTCAATTAATCATGAAGATGATGAATCTCCTACATACCTCTGAAGAAATGCAACACAGCAAAAAGCAGTGCAAACTCACCATACACCATGTCATCATTGTATTGAAGAAACACTCTTAATGTCAAAGGGTAATTTATTCATCATGCCCCTTCCAATTTTTGTTTCCGTTTAAGCTGCCAACAACAGTACCATTTAATGCAAAATGCTATTTTTTTTTTAAATCTGTTCCTTGAAAAATTCAAACGGAAGATTTTACACAGTGACTTAGAATTGTGACTGTCTAGACTGAATGTATGCTATCTTGTACCATTTTGAAATACTGCAGAGAAGTAGAAGCTACAGCAATGCAGCCAGAAGAAAAGGAGGAATAACAGTTAAAAGTATCACTGTTTTATGTCTGTGCATACAACCATTTCAGATACATAACAGATGATGCAATTTAACTAACAAACAAGAAATCCTGAAGCACTGCATCCCTTTTTCAGGGAGAAAATTAAAACAAGAAGAGATGAAGCACAGACATGAGATTATTTTGTCAATTCTAAAATTTCCATTATTCACTCTGGGTGTCTGAATACTAATATGCATGTCCTCCACTCACAGCCTCTTCCACAAATATGACAGTGAAATTATCTGAAGGAAAATACCACTAGTAGTGCATTTGACACAATCAAATAAGCAAATACTTGAAGTCAACTTGGTTTAGAGGTCACCTCAGAGTCAGAAGTATTTGGAAAGAATATCAGTTATTTGCATTCTGTGGGAAAAACAAGTTGCCTTTCTTCATCTTCTTAACCTACGTATCACCATTACTTGACATAATACCAGTCCTAGTGAGCAGCAGAGTGACGCTAAAGAAGTTTTCACTGCTTGAGATGAAACTTGTTTGTAACTGAGCTCCTGTGATTAACTCACCCCATAACACACATTCTAAGCATTCCAAAATACAGCATAATATTCAATTCTGTAGTCATTTCAGTAAATGAAGTATTCCCCTGTACTTGTAAGTTTAGTCATTAGGACTAACCAATACGATAGTTTTAAATAGATTACATGTTATGCAGCTCCTCCCCAAATCAACTAAATCAGGTGGATGTATAACAGTAAATTAAATCCTGTCTTCCCTTTGCTCCTATTACAAAATTTGAGACCTCTATTGAGGGTAGATGACTTCAGCACAGAGCCACCCTTAGTTCCATAGAGAGTGAATCCAACAAGCATGTTATTTATCCAAAACAATGATACTACACTGCTAATAGTCTTCTATACTCTTTTAATATCCTGACATTCTTCAGAATCCTATGTGTTAAACAGAAAAGCAAATTGCCAGGCATCCCAGGATTTCAGAGTTTAACAAACACCAATTCATCCTTTGAAAGTTTGAAGACATCAAACTATGAAATTTGTCAGATGCTGCACAAGTCAAAAAAGGTGCAAACACAGCCTAAACCAGCTTCAGGAGTCCAGGAGAGCTCCTTCAGCAGAAATTTCACCGTCTGGAAATTTGTACTACTGCTCACCCACCCACAAAGTCTGCATCTGTAAGACCAGCTATGGATCTAGAAAAAGTTAAGACCAGAAAAGGTAAATTCTACTCAATAATTCATCTGCTCTCCAGTGTCACAGCTCAGCTGTATGAGCATTATTTGTAGATGCAAACAATTAGACTAAAGCAATCCTCTATGCAATTGTTTCTAGAATACAGATCTCATGGGAAAAAAAGTTTTTTTACTTAGTTTTTCCCTATTTGCCAGGGCACCTTTCCTCCCCTCCCCACCAACTAGAATCAATTTTTAAAACAACATATGGCATTTTGCTTCATTTTGAAGTTGATGAGCAGGCACCACAAATTTTCCATAGCCTCCTAAGCTCTGTTTGCCTGCAGAGCAGTGAGAAGGCTACTCCACTGAGATCTGCTGTTCCATTTGATATGAGTTAGTTTCTTTAGCAATAGGGATTAGTACATGTTAAAGAATGAATATATTAGTTTAGTAAAAGGAATCTACAAGTAATAGTTGAACTTTCAAGTTCAACTTTAGCGGATGAATAGTCTTGTTTTCCTCAATAATTTTGCACTGGGGACATAATAAGAATACTTCTATCCTTTGCCTCAATGATTTTGCTTCACAAGAAGCACAAGTCATAATAGAATAATTTTATCTTTTGTAACCTCTTTTGCTGCCTGGCTCCACAGAAGGCCATGGATATACAGCCTGATACATTCATAAACCCACTAGGTTCTACCATAAGCTTGAAAAGACAAAGCAGCATTTCCCAACTGCACAATACCTTGTAACCATCCAACAGCAAATTAACATATTTTGTTCTGTGATGTCATAAAAAGAAATATAGCTATATGATTGCTGAGTCCTTAGTGTCTTGGTGAGAAAAAACACGTTCTTCCAACAGTATAGAGGCACAGCTAAGCACAAGGTAATCACTGTGAACACAGTTCATATTTTCACTGGTAGCTCATGAAATCATAAAATAAAATTCTAGCTTGTAAGAGGCAAGACAAGATTACCAGAGAACAGTGTCATTCTGAGATCTCAGAGAACTGTCATCTTTTCTGGGCAATTCTTGACCTCAGCACATTGTTTGGCTTTTACCTAAGCATACTGTACAATCTTTGAGCTCACACTTTAAGTCCTTTATTGATATAAGCCTATGTGGCTTAACTGACAAAAAAAATACAACCTAACAGATAAAAATGGAGAAATAGAGCCTGCATACTTCAAGAAACAATACAGTACATTGCTTGAAATAAGGATTAAGCATACAACTCACATTTTGAACAATGCCTATTTTACTGAGATCACCTCTAGACACTTCCAAAGATGTAATACAAAATTAATTTTTATGCAATTAATAATCCAAAGTAATTTTTGTATTCAGCAGCAGTAGAAAGCCTCTGCTAGCTTCCAATAGAAAGCACCTGACTACAATGAATAATGACTGCAGATGATCATTAAGAAAGCAGGATGTGACATGTTTCCAAAAGGAAGCTTCAGAGACCTGATAACATGTCAAATGTAATAAACTAAATTGCCTGAAACGAATCACTCATTTCATCTTTTCAAATCATTACATCCATTTCCCCACAATATAACCTAATGTAGAATATGAGACAAATCTACATGATTACAAAATTGTATCAGTTTTAAGGGTACCAAATACAGCAGGTGTGCAACAAGCATCACATCAGATCTCATGTTTTCTCTTACTATATAAAGCTTATTGTCAGTTAATTGAGGCTGATTTTTGTTTAGTTTTTATCAGTTTTATGTGTTTGCTTAGGAAAATCCCAATAACAAGAAATGGTACTCCACTGTATTTTTTGTCTCTGCTACGCTATGAATCTTGAGTTTGTATTATGAATCAAACAGGAAATCAAAGGGGAAGCACTTCCAGAAGCAAGATGCATTTCAGCCCATTGAAAATACCAACTTCGAACAGGGAAACCTAGCTCTGCAAAGCCTGAGACCACTCTTAAGCAACAGAGTTGATCATTCCTGCAGTCAGTCCTCCAAGCCAGAGTCCATACACTAGGGAAGGTGTAGGAAACATCAAGAAGAGCAAGTGACCCATTTCCAAGCACAATGGTAGTTAGTGACAGCACTGTAGGCTTCAGCCTTCCCTTCCAGTTTTCCCCAGACTACTGAAAGTTTTGCTTCTCATTCACAGTTGTTTCACCATTATATTTCTATGTTAGTAAATTCACAGTGAGGAGAAAAAGAAAGAAGGGCAGAAAAATTGATTTAGCAGTTACACAGCCAGTACTATGAAGGCAAAACTGCTTAGAATTTTTTAGCTGAAGATATCACTAAGAACGCTTTTTTTAAAAAAAATTTACTTATTTAAACATCAAATGTAGCTTTGATTTATAACTCAAAAAATAGGGAAGGGGTACAGAACAGCCAGAAAACAGTGGTATCAATCGTCTCAGATGTGAGAAATTCAGTGTTAAGTCTCAGTTGTCTTACTAAGACCAGAAATTGAGATATTTTCTGTATCTTAGACATTTTCTAATCAAAAAGTGTATATTCATCTTTCCAGTCCTCTGTTAAAGAAATAGTAACTATAATTTTTGTTTTTAGAAAAATCACTAGTACTGACATTTTTATAATAGATCCTCTCATTAGCCAGCCTTCCTGAAGATGCTACCAAATAACTGTAGTGCCATATATAACAGTTATTATACAGAATCACTTCATGTAACCGTTGCTTTCCCTTCAACCTACACTCTTCTGAACAATTTTACAGACTACCGCATTTGACAACAAAAATCGTACAAAATTATAATTGCTTACCAGTGATTTAGGAAATTATGACAAAGGAAATATGGCTGGATGCGCTTTGAAGTTTGTGCATGAATGTAGTAAGCAAAGCTCAAGAACTTAATCAGTAGATATTTACAGGTAGCACTTCCCAATGCAAGGTAAGTCCTTGCATACTTACATGCCCATCTGACAGGCAAGGCAGTGGCTGATTAGAAATCAGATACTGATCTAGCTTTCTCAAGGTTATCTTTCAACTTAAGATCAGTATTTAAAACAGATACCCCAGTGACTCAAACGAAAGCTAGCAATACTTCATCTAATCTCAGAGGAAGACTGCAGCAGAAAAGATTTCAAGCACAAGATCTACATGTTCCGTTCATCATATTATCCCTGTCTACAGTTTACTTCCCAATACTGAACAGTACAACACGTGTTACCTCAAAGTCACTTGTGACCCACTAGTGCAGAAATACAAACACTTTACCTGTATTCTCAACAACACTGTTGCAAACCAGGACCAACATGAGTTGATTAATTTGATTTATGTACGTAAAAAATACAGTATACTATGAGTATAGTATCCAATTTCAGATGTGATGTCACTTAAGGATAACACGATGAGGATTGTTGATTTTTTACTTCTTTCAGTCAGTCAGTGAACAAGAAAAGATTTAACTTTTTAGAAAAGGCAAGCAGTCATTAAACATGTACTTATTCAAGCGTTTCTCTTCAATCTAAAGTGAAATACCTTTTGCAACATGCTGGCCATTTAAACGTCAATTCTTCATGTCCCATTCAGTTACTTACCTAAAAAGAAAAAAAGGAAAAATACATTAATTTTCCACAGTCTCAAAGCTATTATGAATCCAAACTTCACTCTCCACTCTCCCGCAGCAGACGTTCAGTAGTTATAAATTAGGTAAGACAATTAGGGTAATGGGGTTTAGTTATATTATTGGTTTAGATGACATGTTTTCATTTCTGTTTCAGCTAAGCATTTATTAATCGAATTCAAGAAGTTTCTTTCCTTATTATTCCTTCTTTCCTCCCTGGTAAATGATCTCTAAATAAAAGCTTATTGAGGCCCTCAGTAATTTGCTTTCTCTGTTTCATTTACTCTGGAAAAAAAAAAAAGTGGTGATTGTAGTTGCAGTAATTGAAATCTAAAATATTCAGCATTAGTACCCCAACATCACCTTTGGTGCAGCAGCAGACATTCGTGAAACCTCCTAAAAAACACTGGCAAAAAAAACACAATTTGAACAGAGAACGGAGCAGACCGTAAGACTCCAGTTGACAGACTGCTATGAATTCAGTACATCTTTGACATCAATCCCCTCCAGGTCTATGTTTTAACTCTGGATTTCCTTCACAGTTCTGTCACTACTCTCTCACGTGACTTTGAGTCACTTCATCTGATTCCTTTTCCGAAGGTAAAATGTTTTCTCATACAGCTCTTTGAAGCTTTGGGGATTAAAAAAAGAATGTATACAACAATTCCAACTACCACCTGTCTGAGCAACTAATTACTAATCACAAAATACAGGGACTGGAAGGGATCTCTAGAGATAATAGAGGTCAACTTCCTGCCAAAGCAGGCTCCCTATTGCAGGTTGTACAGGTAGGCATCCATGCAGGTCTTGAATACCTCCAGAGAAGGAGAATCCACAGCCCTCCTGGGCAGCCTGTTCCAGTGCTCTGTCAACCTCACTGTGAAGAAGTTCTTTTTGTTCTGTTTGTTTTTCTTTTTGTTTTGTTGCACAAATTCTTTTCACATTTGTGCAGAACTTCCTATGCTTCAGTATGTGGCCATTTCTCCTTGTCCTATTACCACAAGCCACTGAAAAGAGTATGGCCTTGTCCCTTTACCTCCCACAACTCAGATATTTATAAACACTGATCAGATCCCCTCACAGTCTTCTTTTCTCAAGGCTGAACAGACTCAAGTCACTCAGCCCTTTCTCATAAGAAAAGTGGTCTAGGTCCTTTATCATCTTTGTGGCCCTTCACTGGACTTCTTCCATAAGATCCCTGTCTTCTGTGTAGCAGGGAGCCCAGAGCTGGATACAATATTCCAGGTAAACGAGGTCATGAGCAAGTAGAAAAAAGCTTGCTATCAACATGTTTGCTTCTTCATCTGCTCACTAGTTGATTTCATCCCACTCAGCAGACAGCCCTCCCTTCTCAAAACATTCAAATTGTTTCAGAAGTTGCAGCTCTACTCTTGCTTTTACAATACTTTCAGAAGACAATGACAGTGTTCAGGGCTTTTCCCTTCTTAATTTCTAATTCATTAATCACCACCTTATCAACATCCAGGAATAACCAAAAATTGTATTTAAGTGATCAAGCTGAAGTTATTTCAAGGGAGTGGAATTTGTCCAACTGGTAAAATAAGTAAATCCATTTTGTAGTTCTGCTGTTGACTGCACTGGACAGGAGCAGTTTTGGTTAACTTGTGCAGTACAGCAGTTTTAGAAATTGTTTCTAATTAAAGCACAGAACAGACCTTTTGAATGGTACTTGACAACACTAGCAAGCAATAAATAGCAACAACAGAAGAGACGGGCTGATCTGTGCACGTTATTTGCCAAGCAGAATTCCTCCTCCAACACTGCAAACTCACTATTTTGAAAAGTCCTAAAAATCAGGTATGAAATAAAGGCACCTAATTTTTTTTTCCATTATGTTTTTATTTGCTTCCTTGCTTTTTACAAGAGTCACACCTTTCAGGCTTTTTCTTAAGTAATGAAGAGGTATGTAATAATCAAAGCTTGAAAAAGTCAATTAAGCATGCATTTGTGAGAGAAAGAACTGTGATGGTTTTATGAATTATGAGACAAAATCCCAAAGCAAGGAATTGTGGCAGCACTAAGCGTGTGTTGTATCCAGAAGATGCTGCATGTCTAAGCCTCCAAACCAGTAGCAGAACCAGACCCAGCAGCACAGCACATACAAGATGAGCCCACAGTTCTCTTCCATAGAAACATGGTTTCCTATATTTGCTTTCAACAATCCCTACAGAACAAGCAGGTGCAAGTGCAGAACTCAAGAGACCCTACTCCCCAGGAGCATGTGCCCAGTGCTGAGCAACCAGGTGGGAAATGCCTGCAGGACAACACTGCCTTCTCCCAAATGCACGCAATGTCATCTGTTTCTCCCTGTAATCCACACATGGAGACTGAGCAGCAATCACAAGTATCCATGGCTACATGTTTCAAATGAATCTCAATTCATATTTTTCCCCATCCTTACACGTCATTCATTGTTCTTTACCCATCATCTCTACAGGCACTCATTCTGAAAAGGTAGTATCTCATACTGCATCCATACTATCATTTTTGTCATGCGTTGGCTTTTCAGATGTTTTGTTAGCAAATACAGTAATCTGAGAATGATAAACATATGCTAATCTTGTAATAACTAAATAGCTTCCATATTCAATTACAAACTTCTGAATCTCAGTAACTCATACCCCATACTTTCCAGCATTATGCTCACCCAAGCTCTCCAAAACAAGTCAGATGGAGCTCATTCTTCCACATAATGTGCTCACACTGAACAGTGCGTACAGGCTCAACACTGACTCTGCCTGTCTCCAGCTAACTATTTTAGACAGGATTTTGAAACATTGCCAGCCTCAGACACCTACTGCACAACTGCTGCTTCCACCTCCTGTCAACTTTCTCCATGATGCCTCTGAACTTGTACAGTGGCTTTTCCTCAGCAGAACTCATTTTATCCTCTTTCGAAGAGAGAAGTGTTGGTTCTCTAGTTCATATGCAAGCACAGTCTTTTTCAAGAGAAATGAAACTGGCAGCTACAACTCAAATCTCCACGTTAAAACCATTGCAGAATATAAAATGCTACTGTACTTAAACAAGATGTACTTAGTTGGACTCCAGATGTACTACTTTGAGTTTGTCTTTCAAGTGACTATCCAATCTATTAATGGCATCTACTAGAACTGTTTAATGTGCCAGAGTTTTGGTTTGTGGGGTTTTTGTTTGTCACAGGTGCTTTCACAGAACCTTTCCTCTACTTGTTTGCAATAATTATCCCCAAAATCCTTTCCTCAGATAACCTGAAGGATGAGAGAAACCTGAAGGACTATTTTTGCAGTGGTTTTTTTTTTTTTTTTACAGTTTAAAAAGTCATGAGGGTGTCCCCATACAAAGAGGAAAAAAAAGCATTAAACTTCAAATACCACAGCTAAAGCCTACTACAGAAGGGAGAGCCTTCACCATTTTCTTAGTGCTACACTGATTCAGTGTACCAGAGAAACTGAAATTAACAGAAGCACCCCTTCTTGTGCAGTATGGGCAACCAGCAAGAGTGCACATACTTCAGCTGTCCTTTGCCCATTTTAGCTGCAGATCACAAGCATTCCTCTCAAATGAGGCATACGTTTCTCTTTTACCAGTGAAAAGTATTTATATGGGAAACAGCAATCAGACTCTAAATGAGGTGAGTCATACACCAATAATGAATCCCATACCATTTCTTTCATGTAATATCCTCCATTTTGCACCTTAGCAACCTAAGGCTTTCAAGACCACAGTGATTCAGGAATCGTTTAGCTCAGAGGCAAGATGTAAGCGGTTAAAAGCAGTGGAGATGCTGAATACAGTCTTCCAGAGACCATGGAGACACAGGCATGCTGAAGGCATATTTCTTTGAGGGCTGGTGCTGCTCTTATTTTCCTGCATCCCAGATATTTTGCTGTTGTCACTGTTTCTAGTGAGGGCAATAGCTAGAACTTGACCTGTGATAGTAACCCAATTCTGAAAGGCACTTACATCACATTTAATCGTGTGTGTATAGGTGCATTTTGAATCTGCACCTGCTCAAGAAAGCAGCTAAGCATGGGCTTAACTTGAACATTCATTTAAGAGCATCCAGCAATGACAGGCTTAACCTACAGGCCTACAGTCAGAAGAAACCTGCTGCATGCATTATCCTACAGAAGAGCCAACTAGCTCTCAGTAGCTCAGCCAATGCTGAGCCAAAGTTCTGCACAGATTTGATAGAATTATGTCTGAAAAAGCTATTGGAATGGACTGCAGCCTCAATGTTGAGGGCATAGCACTGAAGATTGTGCTTTGAATCAGGTAAAACAAGCATTTCAGCTCACAATACCAATACGTGATATGAAAATCCTGATCACTGAGCTCACAGCTACTGTGCACCTGACAAGCACCTCAGTTTTGTGTTTGTTTTGGTTTTGTTTTTTTTTGTTTGTTTGTTTTGCAGAGCTGCTTTATATAGTTAAATATATATTGGTTTCAGGAGAGAGAATGTGTGATGTAGTATGGCACTGAAGAACTTACAATAATTGGCAAGCCTTTAGGAACTACACTACTTGAGAAACCATTTCCTTACGTATTTAACATGAATTTAGCAGTGCTGGGACACTGACATGGCCAATCTGTGAGTTAAGACTCCCTCAGTTGTACAGAGGTTTAGCCACAACTTCACACTCCCATATCCCCCCCTTTCTCAGTTACACATATGACCCAGTAACACTACTGCACACAGTAAGCATAGCTTTCTTCCTCTCCAATATGAAGCTTTCAAGAAAAAAGTGGCTATTACAGAGAAAAAGTGACAGCTACATCAGTAGCAGGTGTCATCACCGCTACTCAAAGCCACACCTTCCTCAAGTTAGAGGAGGATGAAGGTGCATAAAGTTATTATGAATCGGGGAGGAAGTCAGTATAACAGCTGAGACATTGAGCTTCTTGTGAAATAGGATTAGTGCTAATGGATGAAGCAGTCTCTTGTCTGTCTAAAAATTAGAGATGACCCTCAAAAAACTCTGGCCAGAATTACATTAACCAGCAATTGCAGACATAAATAGCTACAGGAATAAAATCATAGTTTCCTACCATGCAGAGGACTTAAAACTAAAGTCATTTAGTTTTCATTTTTACCCTCCCATTTGCTCTGTGAAGCACTGATCAAATCTCCCTCCTTCAGGGTTTGTGTCCACAAAATGAGGTGGATAAATCCATTCCAAAAGGCAGCAGAGGCTAGTGAAGCACTACAGCATTACTGCCTTACAGCGATTTCCCCTCTTAACTGACTGTGCTCACCCCATATCCATCAAATAACTCTCAGGTTTCTTGCCAGTTCTCATCATGCCATATTCTTGCATCTGCTAGAGCATTCTGTGTAGGAAGTGATTTTTTTTTTTTAATTTGATTAAAGCCACTTTCTTCCAGACTATAAACCTTTTGCCTTTGCTGTAACATATCTTGTGTTTACAGAACTAATCAACTAATCTCTTATGGAATTCAGTGTTATTTTTGGCTCCCTCTTTTCTGAGAGCATCTGTCTTCTCTCATTTTTATTCTGTGATACATTTGTTTACCCTCATACCTGAAAACAAGGAGGTATCCTGAGAAAAGCCATATTTAATCAGATCTCACTCCTCCAGTACCAAATACACCACATTTAGCACAACCAGCATAATGTTCACTTCAGCTGTCGTACGCACTAAGAGAACAAGTTGATGATATTTACTGCTACATCTGTCTGAATAATTCTGTTCTCTATCAAAGAGGTAAAAACTGTTTCACTGGAAAAAGCAGAGGTCCATAGTTCTGACTGTGTGCTTTAAAAATAGTGAAAGAGATACGTTCTCTACCTTTATTTTTTTTCAGATTTACAGAGATTTTCCATATAAGAAATCTCTGTGAATGCTCAAATATTTTGGAAATGATTCCTGGTTAGCGATTACCAGCTGGAGCATCTGTTTCTTGGCAGTTTCTATGGACAAGGACTCTGTGAACAGAGACATTTTGTGAGAACATACAACTTAACATGGAAAGATATGCATGTACTACTATTCAGTAATTGCATATCTTCAGTAATATAAGGAAGACATTGAGGCCTTGGAGCATGTTCAAAGAAGGGCAACAAAACTGATGAGGGGTCTGGAGCACAGGCCTTATGAGGAACAGCTGAAGGAGCTGGGGTTGTTCAGTCTGGAGAAGAGGAGGCTCAGGGGAGACCTTATTGCTCTCTATAACTATCTGAAGGGAGGTTGTAGTGAGCTGGGGGTGGGCCTCTTCTCTTGTGTAACTAGTGGTAGAACTAGAGGGAATGGCTTCAAGCTGTGCTAGGGGAGATTTGGGCTGGACATTAGGAAATACTACTTTTCTGAAAGAGTGGTCAGGCACTGGAATAGGCTGCCCAGGGAGGTGGTGGAGTCACTGACCTTGGAGGTGTTCAAGGAATGTTTGGATGTTGTGTTGAGGGACATAGTTTAGTGAGAACTATTGGTGATGGGAAGGATGGTTGGACTAGGTGATCTTGTAGGTCTTTTCCAACCTTGGTGATTCTGTAATTCTTAAGTCTGCATGGAGATCTAATATTCAGCACCGGCTACTAAGATGAGAGTGGAAATCGGCAGGAATAGAGCAGAAACAGAAGGGCACAGGAGAGGCTATAGAGGATGCTGCAGAGGGCCCAGGAGTTCTCAAATCATGCACTGTCTGTGCTCTGATCTCATCTTGTCCTTGCTGCTTGTTGGTCTCACTCTTTGCCATTTCCATCCAGGAAAAGCACTGAAGTACTCTCATCTTTGAAACTGAAGCTTCAATTCAACTGATTCCTCTTTGGGGCTTTCAGCTTTCTAGGTATGACTGAAGACACACTTTGAGAACACATAATTGAGAGAAAGTCATTACTCTGTGGAGAAGTGCTTCCCCCACCACCAGCAGGGTGCTGTGCTGAACACTGAAAGATGAAGAAACTGCGAGCAAAAAGATAGATAGATCTTCACTAAGTGCAGAAGTGTTCTTCACCCAAGCTCTTAGTGGTTAAAAACCACACCTGGTTACTGTTTTTAACAGTGTGATACACCAAACCCAGAGCAAATATAGAATACTAACCTTAATTTGTTTTCTTGATATTGTTTTTGTATCATCTAAAATGATTAACTTGTATTAAAATAAATGCATCTTTTTTTGCTTACATATTTTCAAACCAACAGCTTCTGTGTACCGTACCTCAAGAGCTCTAAAGCCAGCTCCTTTTTTCTTGTAGGAAACAGTTCCAGCACACTGGCAGGGCACTGAGTCACCAGGGGTCATGGAGGAGAAGAACAAACACTGCCTTTGTGCAGGTTTCCTGGACCAGAGAGTTGGACTCCCAGACGCAATACAGATCAGGACAGTGTCAATTGCACAATGTGTGCGACATGAGAAGTGCGGAGAGCGTGAACTTATTTATGGGGACAGAGGTTCTCAAAGCCCAAGACTCTTCTGAGCAAAGAGTAAAAGAATTCCTTTAACAAAATCCCTATTTCTTTGCCATTACGCTTAGCCAGAGCTTTAACACTACAGTCAATTCTGCCAACTCTTAGAAGCCATTGGTACTATTTAGATGACTGCATCAAAATAGTTTACTCTCTTCTCCTAAACTTAAGAATCAAAGCTATCTCAATAACTTTTTTAAATTGCCTAAATCTACTGTAGAGTTATCTACCCATTAAATTGAAATAATGAAATTAAGTTCTGTGTTACAGCATATTAGTTGTCTGGCAAATTCTGATTATATCTTAGTGGAAAAGTGGTAACCCAGTATACTTTTTATACGTGAAGTGCAAAAGCCTAATGTATGGCTCCAACATGCTTACTGAGGTAAATCTAAGCATTAATAGCAAAGTCACCTACTTAATCCTTTAGGGGAATGGAGATAGAATATTCCTGTTCCTTCAACAGGCAAGACGATAGCTTACAACATCCTCCTTTCCAGAGCAGCTCTCTAAATTTTCCCCACCATACTATCTTTTTGAAACTCATATAGTGAAAATCCACTTGAAATTTTTGCTCCTAACATAGAATTATACTTCATTTAAAATGTGTGTAATGTGATATCTATATATTGAGAAAAAGAGATTTCATGGGAAAACCTCGAAATCATTTGCTACATTTGATACTTATGGTTACTGTTATGAGATATCTGCATTAATGCTCTGTTTATTCTCATGCAAGTAGATCATGCAGCAGTAATTATGCATTTCCACTCCAGCATAAAGTTTTCTACTACGAAGAGGATAGTACCAGCTGGATTTGTTCAGACTAGCCAGCATTCGTGAGCTTGCACTCAAGTATTTGTGAACAATCTTACCTCCAGCATTCTCTTTTGGAAATAGAGAAAAGATACTGAGTCATTTACTATTTTTTCCACTCCAGAGTGAATTATTGCACTTGAGGACAAGATCCCTGCACAAAATAAAATGCAATAGCCAAAGTTTTCTACAGTTTGCCCCATTTCTATGAGCAATGCACCAGAAATGTTATTTAAGGACCAAGACAACATGCAGTCACAGTGGAAGAAGCAACAAGATTCTAATTCAGGGTCAGATCTAGATTAGAAAAGGGTGGCAACAGGGAAGTACAAAGAAACAAGATGGCACTATTTGACATACTAACAGCTAAACGGAGCTCAGTGTGGAAACATGAAAGTACTCAGAAGTCAAAAATAGCATGGTAAAATCTTATGAAGAATGCTGGCCAAGAAAGAAATGGCTTTGTGTTTATCTACCTACCAGAGACAGAAGTCAGCCCTTTGTTAGTGAAGATAAGCTAATGTTTTAAAGTGGGGAAGGAAAGAGCTCTGGGAAACTCTGAGAGCAGTAACTACAAATGGGATAAGAAGTTGCAAAAGGGTAAGTGAAAAGGATAGATGAAGTAACTTTCATAGCACACCTGAAGTCTAATTTTGGTAGAGACAAAGGACAGCTATCACATTCATCAATTTAATTTGAACAAGTGCTGTAGGGATGATCAAGAGAAGCATGAGTCATTTTGCAAGGCACCCAGAACAGAAGCTGGGGCTACACCCACACTTGGCAGTGAGTCCACTTCATACACCTTTCAACACACTGAATTTTATCCTAGAGAGAGAAGGATCAGCTGGCATAAGGCCCATCTTCATCACCTAAACAGTCTCATCACAAGAGAAGTCTCAGACAGGATTGTCTTCAGATAACTCAGAAGTGATTGTAATCTTAAGCAACAGTGTTTTTTTCCTTACTATTACAGATATTAAAGGCCAAATTCTATACTATTTGGCAACAACAAAATAGAGGGAACTATCCATCATTCTATTCCTCACATCTCTCCATAAGACCAGAGACTCCAGACGCTTATTAATAGCAAGTAATTAGATTGCTGTCCACCATAAATACGTACCATTGCTTCCATCAGGAGCGTAACAAGATTAACACAGAACATTGAAAAAAGTCATCAGGAATGACCAACTCCATTCACAATTATTTGTACTTTGGTTTATGGTGTTGGTGCATTTTGGATGCATTCTCCAAGACAGCTTCCTGGCTCTTTTAGCACTCAACACAGAAGATTTTCTTGCCAGCTCCCAGGACATGCTCTTTCTATCACAGAGAGCTGCTTAGCCCAGGGCAGGTACAGCAGCTCACTGAGACATTCCCTGGGAACCCAGCAGTTCCCAGCTGGGTGTCTCTTGGGAAATGATAACAAGGATATACAGCTGGGCCACAGTTTGCGAGATGAAGTTAGCCTAGCAGTTATTTCTGCCTGGTTTCCTTCCTACCTTCTATGCTACATGCCTAAGAGGATTTAGCTAGCCTGTCTTTTAATTAAATAAAATTAAGATGTTAATCTAATTTTTGAAAAAGGAAGCAGAATACAAATATAGCTTGGAAAAAGTGAGCCCCTCCTTAGTCAGTCTTGCTAGACCTACTGCTTGCTCTATGAGCGGATACTGGGGGGAACAGCACCCACAAGAGCAAAGAGAAGACAGAAGGAACAGTTATTTTATTGTAGTTATATGGTAGCTCTAGCAATCCCTGAACAGTTTGGAGGTTAAATGAACTGGATGGAAGCTCACAAAGCTCTCCAGCTGACAAAGGAAATGATAGCCTCTACAAGCTCCTTTACTATATTAAGTATAAATAAGACTTTTACTGTTCTTTAGCTGACAGGCATAGGTATCTCACCAGCTAGTAAGCTATGTACGTATGAAAACATAGCCATGAGAACAGATCTACACAGACGATAAAGCGCTTTCTGACACTTCAGGTCAACATTTTCGTTCAGTATGAAAAGCCCAAGACAGAATATTTCCTTACAGTCTGAGAACATCTAAAGGGCTGCTGCCATAGAAACAGATATTTTTTCCTCCTTTAAGCCATCACCACAGTCACTTTTCTTTCAATGTCTTATTTCGCTATTTTAATTATGTAGGTTAGGAAAAAAAACAAGGAGCCCCTGAAGGATACCACCACCTCATTATCTTCGGTAATAAGAAAAATGAGAGCCAGAAAAATTCAGATTGAAATTTGCTGCAGTTTCTTTCATTTTGTATTCCTGGGCAAAGAAAAAGAAATCTCTCCCTGAGACAGAGGTGAGGAAGAAAAGGGGCAAGAAGTAAGAAACGAGTGAGCAGCAATAACACTATCTCCTTCATCTCCCTTTTTGTTTACATTTGTTCTGAAGCAGAAGCTTCTGTTAGAAGTTGATATATTTGGACTATTTTAATTCACAAACGAATGACCTCTGAGAACAGTCCCAGAAGGAAACATCAGAATATACTATACCATGCACAGGATTTTCCATATAAAGAACAAGATACCCAAGTGAATCTCACCTGGTTTGCAATTAACCATAAATTTGGCACAGCACAGAAGCTGGCCTATGATATTCTGGATAGAAAGAGTTCAAAATGAGCATTAATTGAAAAGGTATGTGGTTCTTACACAAGTTATTTTAAAGATGATAACACTAGTATTAGCTCCTTTTCAAAGGCGTTCTATGTGGAAAACACTTGGAAATGCAACTCAAATCTCTGAATTTATCCCGTGTCTTGTAATAAACAAACTTTCTTCTGAAGGAAGAAGAGAGATGGAAAATAGGAATAGAAGCTGGAAATACTTGGTCCAGCATTCTGGAACAGAAATAAGCGTCCCTCAATTTTTCTTTTGAAAATGCAGTCAGACTGGCAAGTTTGACAACTACTGCAACAGAACCTTAGAAACCTTCAATAGTGTCTGACTATGCACTAAGCCACATTTGAGAATTAAGAAGTTTGCATTAGCAAAAAAATAAGATGTGCTCAGATAATCCCAATTATCTTAAAAACGTATGTGCTTATGCACAAGAAACTCCTCAGCCAGCATTGCTGCAAAAGCCCACATATCCCTTTTAATCATATTTCACTCATGTTCCATTTTCTAAAGTAGGGCCACAACTTGGCAACAAACAGCCGCCTTCTCAGCAAGTCAATGCAGTTTTTTTTTCTTTAGTTACTTTTCCCCTCAAAATCATTAGAGGCTGTGGTTGGGAGCAGAAGAAATTAAGATTTGTTTCAAAAAATCCTATCTTGGAAGTTATGTAGTAGCATCATGTAAACTTGTCATTTCCAGGATTTCTTGAGAGCAAAGGACAGTTTCTTTCCACACTGAGAATTGCCAACAGATGTTCTTCTTTCTGTTGTTAAAGAAGTCTTGATAAAAACACATTCAAGCCTTAGTTGTACTGGATACACCCTAAGCAGACTTTCCATTTGATCTGCTCTAAGTTATGTAGCCTTTTTTGTCTGCTTGCTCCAGCACAATGCATGTTTGGTACCAAAACAGTGACAGCTGACACTGTTTCTCCTGTTAGCAAGAGCTCTACCATTCAATGGGAACCAAAAGCATTTGTCACATTGCGTGGCATTGAAGTAGATTTAATCATATGAGAGCACTAGTGTTGTCAGTGCCAAGCTGAAAAAATCTGGTAGAACAAAAGCTAGATTTATCTCTGTGGGAGTTTGGGCACAGAGCATCAGAGCATCTTAGCAAACATATAAGGGGGAATTTCAAGAGGATAAAGTGCTTGCAAGAGAATGTTCTCATCACAGCTGTGGCAGAAAATATGTTAATAAATGACCAGCAGCATGCACCTAGAAGCTGATGTGAACAAAGTTAAAATTCATTTCTTGATATCAACTGTTACTAAGGTGCTCTGTTATGTAACTATCCAGAACAATTAGCACCATCATGTTTGATTACATTCAGCAAGAAAGCAGCAATCAAAATGGAACCCCCCAACCAATACTCAAAAATCTCAAAAATACTTTAATTAGGACTTCCAATTCCTAATTAGACAAGAGATGTTGTAGCTCTCCTAGCTAATCCACCATAGAACACAACCCTGCACAACCAACTCAACACAAACTGCAAAAAAAAAATGCACACGCCACTCTAAAAGAGAGAAACAAGTGGTCTTCACCTTTTTTGCACAGCCTGGCCACCAAGATAATTTTATTATTATTATTATTATTTTTAATTCTTACCACCCTTTTGGATGTCAAAGTCATTCCAAAAGATCTAAGCAGGTGATAATTAAACTTGAAAGAAGGAGTGGGGGAGAAAGTCTGAGAGAGACTACAAGCTTCTCTAAAAGTTCTCATGGGACATGATCTAGAAAACAAGGCATACAATATTCTACGTGAAAATTCAGAGTGTTCCACGTGCATTGGAGAGCACAGGAAACCAAATGTTTTGAGTTAGCAAGAGAGGGGACACTGACAATATTGTCTTTATGCATTCAAATTCTCTTGCATCATTTTAAAGTGACAGCTTAAATCTCCCCAGGTTTTAATTAACTGACTGCCATAGGTCAGAGAGAGAGAAGACTGGATGTCATGTAGAGCGCTGGTATAGCTGCTGCTTTGGCACAAAACAGCCTTGATTTTGGCATTACTATATTGAAAGCTGCCTACTGTACATTAAGAAATTGGAATTCAGCCCTGAATGAAATGTTTCAATGTTCACCCCAACTGTGCTGAAGAAATTTCCTATTTGTTTTTTTCCCTGCTAATTACAGAACCACTGGAACAAAGCCTCCTGAAACGTATAGTACATCTTTTGAGTTCCGCACAAGCCCATGAGATGTGAGATATTTGGATCACTTAAAAAGACAATCCTTACCTCCAAGAGACAGAGCAGCATTTAATAGAGTTAGAAAAAGGTTAAAAATTTTATCTAACTTGACCCACTGCAGGCACCAGCATCCATCTAGCCCTAACAGTCTCTAATCTGGAGGTTACAACAATTAGGTGACCCAATGAAAATACTACAATTTAGACACTCGACTCATTCTTACAGACACCTGTCTTTGAAAAGACATCTTTGACAGATGTTTTACAGACACAGATCAACTTCAAGGATGCTAAGGCAGAAGTTGCACCCAAAGCAACTTCCCCAAAAGGACCTGCAGAAAGCATTATAAAGCCTAGACGAAGCATGTAAGCGTTTGGAGCCTCATCACCCTAGCAGATTGGTTTCTGAGCCCAGACCCACAGTGGTACTCATATGGTTCCTCATTTACATAGCCAGCAGATCAGCAACATTTATAAATTCACATGACTTCAAACTGAAGAAATTGGATTTTGAAAGAAATGTCAGAACCACTTTAGAAATGCCATGTTATTTAATTTACCCTGAACAGCCACCAAAATTACAGTATTTTTAAAGTTAACATAGAAAAATGTGGAAACCAGATGTCTGCACCCACGTGCCTCCATAGCCATGGTATCTGCACTCTTTCCTTCCACCCAACAAAAACACCCACAGTGCTCCTGGTAGTACAGTACCATTTGTCTGACCCCAGCTGCACCACAGGTAAACCAGAACATCAGTGACACAACCCAATGTCATCTTCTTGTCACCTCAGTGAGGCTCAGTTTCCTGTGTCATCACTGTGTGCAGAAGCAGCTAAAACCTTTGGTCACTTCTTAGTAATCATTCTCTCATCAAAAAGCATGCTATCCTACACTTTTTCTGCTAGTACAGTTTTAATTGAGCAGCATTCTGCAAAAAAGAGTACACGATATGCTGCATTTTTCTTTTAAGGATATTCAACAAGTTACATTAATCATAATACTATTCTAAACACCTTCAGTTTAATAAACCAATCAAATTCAAGTGGATGTGTTTTTATTTTTAACATGCAATAGCTATGTTAAAAAAAAATGCAAGTTATAAGGAAGAATTAAAACATGTAGGTTTTTGTTGTTTTGCACTGATGCTCTGTAAGCATAGCATAGCACATCTTCCTTATTTGAACACTAAGATTATTTCCTTGCATTTTAAAATCTGGAAAGTTGGTCACCAGCTGGTCAGTGAAATGACTACTGCCAATGTTTATATAATAGATATAAAATATAAAAACACCATTTGAAGTTATCCAAGTTTTTATGACTCAGCTGACTGAACTGTGTTTGAACAGTAGATCTCACTTTTACTTCAACATAAACAAACGTTCCCTTGCAAGCTACTCTATTTCTTTCTCAACTTGATACAAATCTATGAATGTAAGAACTTCCTAATCAGACTTTTATCAACTTTTATGTTTCTGAGCATAAGATTTTTTTCAGAAGACAAGCAGCCAGTCTAATGAGTAGAAAAACTAGAGCTATCAAGCTGAGCTTCTTCCAGACATTTTATATTATCAGTAAATTGGCAACAGTACAAAAATACACTAGGCTCATCTCTAAACACCTTGCAGGCCAACACATAAATTGAGAATTGGATGGCAGAAGTAAGGAGAACAGGAATAATATTATCAGGAAGGATAATTACTACCATATCTGTAGTCATATCTGTACTTTGCATACAAAAATGCATCTTTTAGTTAGTAAATGAAGTGTTTACAAGCAGTTCAGTTCTTGCAGATATGATGTTAGAATTTTGGAAGCCCTGAGGGAATCTCAGAGGAAAGCAATGTGACAGCAGATTGTAAGCAAAAGTTGGTAACCAAGGAGCAAAGAAGGCCTACAGAGGACTAAAAGTACTGGGGAGGGCTTACCCTTCCCAGTAATGCTTTAGTTTTAAGTGCAAATAATAATTTGCTCAAAAAATGAAAATAAGTAGTTCCACACAAGTGAACAGCTGCACTGACCTGCAGAAATAAGAGGACCACACATTTCTCTTTAAGCCAGGCATGCACTAACCCAAACCAAATGGCTTATTTGCCATTTCTCCACTCCCAAAAGCCCACCATTTTCTTCATATTTATAAAATCTTTTGAGTACACATGCAGAATAAATCTTTAGTCTTTTCCTATGCTAACAGACCCCACAGACAAAAATACGACAAACATTCTGAATAATTTTACAAATTAGAAGGGAAAGTATTCCTCAAGCTCACTGAGGATTTTTCTCACTGTTTCTTTTTCACTTCCTCTGACATATTTCTTCAGCACTATGAAAACAACTGAGACTTTAGAATACAGCTGCTTTTGTTAGCATTTCAGAAATTGAAATTCTGATCTGTGCCGGTATAGAAAGTCACCCAACTAATCAAATCCCTTTATCCAGAAAAAAGAAACAAGTAGTCTGACTGCTCATCTCTCTTCTCAAATATATCTTTTAATTCCTGCTACTATTCTTAATTAGAATACTAATTTTCATTTTAAGAAATCATATCTAACTTTTTTCCTCTTATTTCAGACCATAGCTTTGTTTTTAAGATTCAAGAAGCAACTGTTTTGGTTTTCTTCTACATTCATGAAAATGAGACTTCCATTAAAACCAGTCAAATATTTTGCTACAAAATAATTGGAAAAATTCAGACCTCCAAAACTGGTTAAAACTGAAGATACTCATCTTCTTCGAACTATCATCTTCCTTCTTAGTGAAGAAGTTGGAAGAGCTTAACGCATTACAGACAAAAGTCAGGTGAAAACTACATGAAAGAGGCAACAAGGGAGAGCAAACAATTACTCAGCTGTTGGCATTGGAGATCAGTTACAACCTCCATGCTACTACCCCTGTGGAAGGTTACCACAGTCACTAACACATTGCTGTTTAACATTTACTTGAAAGAGAAAGAAATACACAAAATGGTCGTTCCTTATACAGCTCATAATCTCACCCATCAGTCTTTATGAATAGATATTTCCCCCTGTATCTTTTCATCCACTCTTATTATCTTTCCTTTTACTTTATTAGTGTGAAAGAGTAAACCAAGTTTGAAATGTATCAGAAACAGACCTTAATAGTTTTAATAGGAGTCCACAACTTAACTGAAAATGCTTGAAGAACTTGTAAATTTGGAAAAGTTATGTTCTAAAGCCTCACCTCAGGACAAAATCCCGTGGAAGGATGCTGGCTGTGGTCTGCTGTGAATGAGACATTGGCCCAAAGGGAGTTTTCCCTTCTACCTGCAGAAAGTGGCCCTGGCTGCCATGCAGCTTAACTTACTGAACTGATGCATGGATACAGATAACAAGGGGGTAAGAAGAAATGGCCACATTTTTCTGTTTTTCACCAAACTAAACCAAAAATCTGATGCAAGTTTCACAAATATTATAACTCAAATCTAAGAGCTTATTCCTTACCATCTAATTATTTTTTCCTCTTTAAAATGCATGAACATTTTCATATCACCTTTGAATATTTACTGACATGCTTAGATGAATACCTTACTTTTCATGTTTCTGCTATTAAGTACAGAATGGCAATTCCACACTCATGAAAAGGAATTAGTAACCTTTTACAAAGCAGACCATAGACACTAACTACTACACAGAAATAATACATGAAAGGCAGTGTTCTTTTTACCAAAGCTACTTAAGTGATAAAAGCCCACACAGTACTTATTTAACAGAAACTGCATGCCTGAATCTCTTAGGTGATCTCAAATACTTCATTGTTCTATAGAAGATTCTCCCAGTTTAAGAATTGAGTATACAGTCTCTGATGTGCCATGAAAAGCCTTCTCAAAGCAGTTTATTAAAAAAGATATTCCAGTTATTTTTTACAGACAAAAATAACCCCAATATGGTACACTTACATCTGCAAAACAATTCTAGAAGCATATGAGAACAATACCTTTTAACAACAATTGTCTCACTTCTGCTTCTGCTGTAACAGTTAATTGCTTGTTTTCCCTTTCTACATATCATCTCTTTCACCAATGAAATGGAAGATTTCAAATGTAGACAGAGCCACATGAAAGGCAGGTTCCTCTGCTGTGTGCTCTGGGCTAGTAGGTTCAGATAGTGACTTGTTTTTTCCCCCTCTGGACTTTCTCCTTGCATTCCCCCCACATTCTTTTTTCCCCCCCCTTTCCCTTTAAGATCTTTTCTGAAGGAAGCTGGGTCCATAAAAGGTGGAGACAACATGGTAAGGCAAGTGTGGGCTCTTCCCACATTGTCAAATAACTGGGACAACCCATGCTGTTTGCTTACAAACAAAAAGCCCTATATCTTGAAAGTTCCACCTGTTCAACATTTTTTCTATTGCCAGTGATCATTCTTCTATTTTTTTCCTCCTTTTATAGGGGAGAGATAAATAGAAAAAAATAAAGTTATCCAATAAATGTTCAAAAAGTGTCTATGGCCTGAATTTCTGTATCTTCAGTATTACCATTTTTATCATTATCAGTGATCACTCCCCAGTGAAAAGAATAGACTACGCAACACTATTTTATTTCACCAGGCCTAAATACGATGTTATCATAACTAAGAACTACACAGTTCTTAAAGCCATGCTTGAAGACTCAGCACGTTACACAAACTAGCAGCCAGCTGGAAGGCCTAGAACAGATTAAAAAAAATTGTAGCATCTAAGCACATTTAGAAGCTAGGCTATTAGTGTTCAAAGCGCTTTGAAAATATCGTCCCTTCTCAGAAAATGCAGTGAGCTAATGGACTAACGTTATTCATATTTTACAAACAGAACTGCCTTACTAGCATTTATTCCATTCATTCATTCAACATTCGTTCTTGATATTTCATCTGCCTATGGGTTCATAACAGAGGACAATGTACCTTAAAGCACACAGGTCACAGCAGAGATGGTAGAATTGCAGTTTACGATGTGAAGGAGTGATTGCCTTTAACTAGCTTGGAAATTGCCACATCAGATCACTTCATTCAGGGTTTTCTCTAGGATCACTGCTAAGCGACAAAAACTGTGCACCACATTTTATACTCCAGATTTCAGTGGTCTCTATGCCAAAAAAGTAGTTTGTAAGAAAGTAGTAGCTATAAACATTCCTTAAACTTTCTCTTAAAGCAGGCAAGCTGCTCACATTCTAGTCAGTTTAAAAGGAACTAATCTTGAATCACATAAAGGCAGAAAACTTGTAGCAATTCATTATGAAGCAAACATCACACACTTTGGTCACCAAAGTATAAGTGATTCATGATATCCAAATGAGAGCGGGGATGCTTGGGTCTAATTTAACAGTGGATCTGTTTAAGAGGAGCTCTCTTATGGCATTCCCTCCACAAGGTACACAATTGCATAGAAATCACAGGGAGAGAGATTTTAGCATCCAATGGAACAGAAGGAGACATCTTCTGCACTGCCATTTGCTATTCCAGTAGCTGCAGCTCCACTTTATTAGTGAGTTGTTTCAGTGACCAGAAATAGAAACTTTTCTTTTAAGTGCTTATACAGTATTACCTGGTGTTATACAGCCCTAACTGCTGAGCATTACTCACTTCCTGACCCCAAAAGGGAAAAAGGAGTCTGTTTCTCTCTTTCAATAGAAAAGCCAATAATTTGTCCTGAAGTACATAAGTCTGTTGCATAAATGTATGCACTCCATCTATTGCCCTTCAAATCAATCACTTCAAATCTATTTTCCAGAAAAGAGAGAGATGGAATGCTTCATCTTCAAAACCTAAGCACAGCAAAGAGCCTACTACATCAGCTTTAGGAACCCCAAAGCACTCTAGGAGAGGCAAGCACTCAGCACAAGGGATGGATAAAGGAGGAAACTGCTGAAGACAGACTTTCTAGAACAGCAGTCTAGCGAGCAGAGCAAGCACTTGGATTCACAGATTTCATTATATTTATATTTCAGCTGCCCCACTGATCCTAAGCTGTATGCTTGAACAAGATTAGGGACACAGCAGATAGTATTCTAACCCAAATCTTTTCTGGGCACACAGCCTCCCAGATGAGTGCAGCACAGCTACTGACAACCTCCCACAGTTCTCTGCCTTCCTCCAGGTGCCAGGCACAGCACCCAGCAGAGGAGAGCTGCTAAGGACATGAGGCAGCAGCTGGCTGCAGAGCTCAGTACCACACCTGTGTTCTACCTCATCTTCACAGGCAGCTGCAGAACAGACTGTGGGATTGCTTCTGCTCCCACCAGCTTGGGGATCACAAAGCAAAACGTGGGACGTAAAAAATTGGAGCTGTTCTGCAGGATGGAGCACAGATGAATAAGCCGGCTCTCTGTAACTGACAGCATTTAAGAATCCAAATCACTGCCACGATTTAAAAGATCGAGAAATGAGAAACACTCAGAACATCATATGTTTAATTCAGCTCTAACTGTAACATTGATGACTCCCTTTCCACAAACCAACATTTGAATCAATTCATACCTTAAAAAAATGGATAAATGCTTATTGCTAGTACTCTTGAACTCTCTGTCCAATAAATAAATTGGAACAAGATCTCTTATAAATAGGATATCCCCATTTAATATTAAAAGCATCACAAAAGCTATGTTTTCTGTAAAACCCCTTGGGAACTAATTTTAGAGTTCCCCTCAAGGTCAACTGTAACTGATACACTTCAAGCTGTATCTTGCTACTCCCCCATGCCTCTTCCCAGGAAAACAAACAAGAAACAACATTAGAACTTCAAAAAGCAAATGGGAAAATATTTGGTGGAGATATTTCTTATGTCAGTACAAGAACCCAGCTATTGCTGAAGCTCAAGAGCTTGAACCAGACTATGGGACTACCACCACCTGGAAGCTGTGACAAGCCATGAAATAGAAATCCCTAAAAGCTCAAGGCTCAACTATTTTTAACATTGTGCTGAACCAGTGAAATACTGGTGTAAAAACAGCTTAAAGGAGCGCTCTTTGTTTTCAATAAAGACTTTTTTCATTTGTTCAGAGAAGCAGCCTTCTCCATTAGCCAGGCTTACAAAGTTTCTGTATTCTGTAGAAAGTTCAATATAAAAAAAGAGATACTTCACTCACTCTAACAAGTTCTTCCTCCCTCGGTTTCCAAAATGAATCTTCAGAGTGAGCTAGGACTTGCTGAGTCAAGATGTCTATTATTACATCCACAAATATATATATAGGTCGATAAGTACATTATTTTTAAGAGTTATTTGCGGCTTCTCTCCAAACCACACTGTAAAGCTGGGAGCAAGCATAGAGTGAAAGCTTTAGTCAGGAAAAAGAGAGCAGAAAAGGACAAAGACATTCCAAAATGAGTTCAAATGAAGCTTTGGAAACAATATGAAAAGCGTCTCTCCTAATTAAGCTAGTGGCCTGAAAACTTCTGAACCCTAAACCAAAGCAAATGATATAAACATCTCTGAAATGTAACCCATGAAGGTCAGTGAAACAACACAGGAAGGCAGTCAAGTGACTGGTTCCTGGTTTCACTGCAAAGGTTGAAGATATGATGGAAAAGAGAACTCAGAGGGTCACTAGGAGGCAAAAGGTTATCTCAGCAAGCATAACAGGTGTTCTGCTGAGAATTTAAAATGGCACAGCTAACCATGTGAAAGCATTGTGCTCCAAAAAAAAACCACAGATACAGCTTCCTATTATTCTTTCAAATATAAACTACCATAAAAACCAAATTGGTTCTGCATGAAGGAGGACTCAGCCAGCAGGCGACAGTTTGTATCTACCAGGAGTAGGAGGCACCACCGAGCCAGCAGTGAGCCTGGAGATGTTGGATGTCCTGCACACTGCTAGAACCATGCATCAGCAGCAGAACAGCACCAGTGTCCATCTCAGCTCAAAGTGCCCAGCACACCTGAGCATGCACACAGGGCATAAAAAAAGCTTCCCCCCCAAGCTCTGTGAGAGCAGGAATATACACTGACAAGCAACGAAGTGAAAAGAAAACACACTGAGTTATACGTATTTTGTATGCTTAAAAGACTAACATCATTTAAAGGTATTTTCTTTCAATATAAAGTCTATGATAATCCATGTGGGAGGCCTAGCTTTTAATTAAGGGCACTACATGAAGTTGAAGAACTTTCTGTTCCGTGTAATTAACCTTGATAAAAGTTGCTCTATGAGAACACAGCCATTTCACTTCCAAATAGACAGATGCCTCACATCTACACTACATCATCCATTTACTCTAAATCAGGGTCTGTGCTATAAGCTTAAAATACAACTTTGTGTATGCATATTCACTTTAAAAAAACAAACAGGTTTTATCCAGCTGAGGATAATCCAACTCTTTCCACTTGGTTGAGCCCTCCCAGCAAGCTACTTTCAACACTTACACATTCAAATAATTTTAGATTACAACAGCAGCAGTCACAGGAGTAGAAGTTAGTGTCATTATTCCTAACGACCAGGAATTACATACTTACGCCCCTGTCAAAGTTGCATTATCTTATTGCTAGGACAACAAAACTCAACACTGTGTTTAACAGCTGGAATAGTCTCTGAATACAAGCTGGTAATTTGAGATCAGTAATGAAGCCCGTCTCATAGTTGCCCCCAAATCAATACTGCAGATTTATTGCCAAAATATCAAGTTAGCACCCTTAGCCGTGCATGCTTAGCAGTAAGTATACTGCAGCAGGAAGCACATTTGGAAAATAGGGTTGTGGCATCCGTTTCTCAAGAATGTTTTCATTCATGTTGTGTGTATAACTTACAAGGGAACCATACAAACTCTTCACAGCATCCTGTGGAGAAAGCAGCATTTTTTACTGAAACATTTCATGGCTTGCCCCAGGTCACACAGGAAATCTGCAGTGGTGCAGGAAATAGCTCATGGGATCTCAAATCCCACCTCAGTGCCCCAGCCACACTGCTGTCCATCCTCAGCTGTGTTTAATACAACCAAATTACCAATGGCAACAAATTGCAGAATCTGCCTTTCAGATGAGCCCATTTGTACAATGCATCAATCCATAACTTGTCTCCTTCAGACACTTGGATAGATGGGCTGGATGCCCAGCACGTTATAATAACCTCAAAAAGCTTTTGGCTCAGTCTGTAAACACATCAGCATTAACTTAAATCTGTTACTTTGTATACTACATGAGATATCCGCTTATGCTTTGTGGCCAAATTACACCAATTAGAGAGACCCAAATACTGAGCTTACAGAACAGTTCACAGCACAAGACTAAAGACAGCCATTAACAAGAAGTGCAGAAAGCTGTACTTGGTATTTATTCCTTTAGGGCATTCTGCTCAGTCAGCTACCTTTTTCTTTTCTAAGCACAGACTTCTCATGATGTACATTCAAAACCTTCACAAAATGTGATTCAAACATTAAAAATTATGTGTGCTCCCACTGATTCTGGAGGGGATTAATGGAGTTCCATTCTTGCAGATATAGCCATGGGTTCCAGCAAAGCCACCTTTAACCTAAGCTGCTAGAGAGCATGACAAAGATCATGGAGAATCCAGCTATTTGCAATTCTTACACTTGTTATGGAGTCTCCCATGCCATGTAAGTACTAGACTAAATCACTCCAAGACAGAAAGCCATTCAATAGTAACAATGAAAGGCTTTTATAGTTCTTTAGAGCTACAGATGTAGTAGGCCAAGGAAAGGTCTAAATACACTCAGAACACCCAGGTTGCACTGGAAGCAGTAATTTATTGACCCTATCACTGTGGCTTAATGTGCAGACAGAAGAGACAAGTCAGGAATTGTATACAGACCACTGAATTGCCAGGATATGCAGGTTGCTGTGCACTAAGACAACCATCTGACAAAAAACAAGTGAAAGATCTGTAGTAAAAGCATATTTTGTTTCCACTGAGTGAAATAAGAGAAAGGTGAGATGACTTGTTTGTTTAAGTACTCAAGAACAAGTTCAGGGATCAGTACCAAGACACTGCTGGAATCTACAGTTGCTAATTGCACAGATGGCAGAAAGGGACCCAATCCAAGATCCATCCAGGTCAAAGCAACACCTTTTATTGATACTAGCAAGCTTCAGATCAGGCCCAGAGATACCAATGCCAACCTGACTAGCACTGGATTACCTTCTAAACACAAATGAATCACCAGCAGGCACCAGCCCTTGTGTGGCTCTGGCCTACTGGAAATACATGAAAGCAAAAATAAGAATTATGCATAAAACAAGTTGCAAAGGTTACAGATTAGCGAGAGGGCTTGCTTTCCCCTTTTATCTGCTTTTCTATATTAATCAACTCTTTGAACAAGTGCTTCTAATAGAAGCGGCAGTTTATAAACAAGAAGCATAGAGTTACAGACACCTTTTCAATAGCTCCCTGCTCTATTTACAGAAATATCTCCCCACAACAGAGACAGAGACCATTTTGCAGCCCTAAAAAAATGAGAGAAGTGAAGAGCAACAGGAGTATTTCACAGGCAGGATCTCATATAAATTCACTTACAGTTTAAGCATGCTCTCAGAGTACATTTTTCCTCTTCAACAACATACCACAAAGTAAAGAAAAAACAAATTAACACAGCAAGCTAGTTGGACATAACTGGGACTAAATCAGAAATTATGGATTTGCATCACCAACAATTCCTCCTTTCCTCCTTAGTACAAGCAGGGAACAAGAAATGAGAGTTATAACCACCCATATTTGCAGCAGCTGACACGCCCAGTAGCTGCACCCAGCACTCCATCCCCAGGTTTTGCGCAGTCAGGATCCCCATCTCACTGCCAACGAAGCCCTACGCCCGCACATGGCTCAGTGAAGCCATCACATGGACGGTGTTCTGTTCCATCATTCACTATCACAAGCACCGGTAGGTGCTGCATGGTATGTTATGAGGGAAATCGAATGGAATGCAAGGGACTTCACACACTAGTCTCTGTGGGGGGGAAGGAAGCCTCGGGGACTGAGGACATCTTCCTTCTCTCCAGCCTTTGTTCATTTAAGCAGAACAATCAGAAATCTGGTAGATCTCCTCTAGCAACCTACTACATCACAATAAGCGGGGAAGGGGGGGGCAGGAACAATTGTGACAACTCCTTACAGAAGATGCAGATGTTATTGACAGATGTCATTCTGCATCTTGCCGACCAGCACACGACCACCCCCTCGCAGCACACCACAGCGGCACAGCAGAGCCGCACGCCGCTGCCACCCGGTCCCTCCGAAGGTGCAGCGGGAGCACCTGTGCCGGCTGCCCCCGGGCCGCCACGGGGAGCTCTCCCACCGTGCAGCAGCCCCAGCGAGTACCGAGCCGCTAACCCTCGCCCTGGCGCATCTCCCTGCCAGCAGCCAGGTTTCCCGTTTCTACCGGAGATTTCTCATTATCCTTCCCCGCTATTTATTTCAATGGCTTCTTACGCAGAATAACCTGCGGGATTGCCATCGAGAAATAATCACTGGGGGGAAAAAATAAAATTAAGCATCGACGCCCACCCCTTACAAGCAGTGCTGGAGGAAAGAGACCCCGGCTAACTTACGCGCTCGCGTTTCTCGGCAGCAGCGCCTCTGAGGAAGGCTCCCCGGCTGCAGGCGGCGGTGCCGAGTTCCGCAGGACGCGATGGAGCGGCCCGGCCCCCGCAGCCCGCCCTGCCTCCCTGCCCCGGGGCGGCACCGCGCGGAGGAGACGAGACGAGCCGCAGCCCCGCACCGCCGCTCCCACCCCGAGCTCGGAGAGGCGGCGTGTGGGTGCGGGCAGAGCGGCACCCGCCGGGCTGCCCCCCGCCCTGTCGAGCCGCGTTGAAGAGCCTCGCGTTTGAGGCTGGGATGCGGAGCCACGGCAGTGCCGGTTACGGTGCCGGAGCTGGGAGCGGGCAGAGCGCGGAGCTCCAGCCCTCTGCGGAGCGGCAGGCCGGCTGGCAAGCGATGCTCGTTCTGCTCAAAATGAGCCCGAGCTGGCTTCGCTGCCGCATTACAACACGTCTGTGCCTACAGCTCTGCCAAATAGTGACGGCGAAGGAGCAGAAGACAATAAGAAAAGAATCTAATTCGTTAGATTCAAGCAGAAATGGCAGGGAGAACAAGGGACAGAACAGAAACCACACCGGGATACAGCTGGCAGTTGCGCAGAATCATTAAGGTCGGAAAAGACACCTAAGATCACCTGTAGTCCAACCATCAACCCATCCCCGCTAACTGTGTCCCTCAATGCCATATCTCCACATCTCCTGAGGCTGAGCATTGCCACCACCACAAAATCACGGGAGCTCTGGAAATCACCCAGTCCAACCCCCGGTAAAGCACCTTCCCCACAGCAGGCTGTCCCACTGGCAATGCAGAGCCCAACCTGCTCCAGCAGCTCCACAGCTCACCTCCATGTCTTCACATGTTCTCATAAGAGACCCTTCATCTAGATTAACTGTTAAGAGCACAGTATTAACCTAAGCCACATTCCTTTTATTTTGGGAATAGAGGTAATTACCACAAAAGACGGAGGTGAAACTGGAAGCATCAGTAGGGTCACTTTTAGTGCCTTGCCACCTATTAGTTTTTGTTCAAATGAACTTCAGTAAGAACCTTAAAGAGCAAGTCTAATACATGAAATCAGAAGCCAATTTCATCACAAGGATTTAGGTCAGATCCAGTTCGAGACCTATTGCATCCAAGTCAATGGCAGTGCTACCAGTGTAACAGAGAGCCATGTTCTCATCACCACACATACAGAAGTCAGTGGGACTTTTTCAAATAAATTTGCCACACCATCTGATCCTTCAGATTACAAGCACAGCTGCAGTTCTCCTTTTTGAGCACAAAATAAATCACCAGAACATTGCTACAGGGGAGAACAAAGTGGGTCAGTGAAGTAACGGTCTCTTCTAAACAGAAAGGAACATTCTAAGTCAGCAGCATTAGCATTTATTTTCCAGAGGTGTTTCAGAAAATACTGTTATAAATCATGTGGTTCAAAGATCACCGATAGCTCTTGTCATTCTCCTTATACATCACTGCTTCAGCACCGAAGGGACAAAGTGAAGCACTGATACAGTGTCACTGCTTTCTCTGTGCATTCAGAGAATTCAAGATGAAGGCCTGCAGCTCAGTAACTAAGAAAAAAAAAGTGGTCTTTAGCATGGTTTTAGCACATAGAACCTAATAGTCCAGGCACAAGGATCTTGAAACCTGACCTGCTTTAGCCACATACAACTTGATAGTTTTAATAATATTGATCCACATATTAACAAATATTAGAAAATGGATATTGAGATGCTATGGAAACAGAAGGCTGAGGAAAGGGTTAAGGAGAACAGGAAGTAGGAAGAAATGCAAAAATAGAAATGCTGTATACATTAGCTCTGGTTTCCAGCACCCAGTCTGTGCTGCCTGGAATCAGTTCTGCTAAAGCTTAAACAGTGCTAAGTATCCCTCCCACCAAAACTGTAAGTGAGATAAAGATTTATGCTGGAATTTATACTTTCTAAACATTATTTCTATACCACTCCCCCCCAGGTTGTATTACGCTTGCACATCACTGACATAAGATGACTTATAACACCATTCCGAGACCAAGGGAAGCAGCACTATTCTTCGTACAGCTCAGCAAGATGGGGTAGTTGAATCCTGCAGACAACACATGCACCAAGCAAAACGTGAAGGCAGGCAAACATACAGCGAGCTAGGAAATCACTGTATTGAAATACATGGCATGAAACATTCATTTGGTTCCCCCCCATTTCTTCCCTCATTTTCCAGATAGATCTAAATTGTTTCATTCATAGCAAATGAAATCAATAATGCTTTTAGCTCTGAGTACATAAAGAGTCCAGCACAATGCTGCACCCCTTTCATATCCGACTCCTTCCAGAGCTTAACAGGAGTAAAACACAAGCTGGAGCAGGCCCAGCACAGCCACTTAAGTAAATACATATACATTCACCAGGAAAAGACAGGGGAAGCATCACTGTTTCAGGGCTTTCTAGCTGACCATGTTAGATGCCAAGGCAGGTTGGTGAGGAGCCCCATCACCCACGCAGAAGAAAAGAAATCATTTCACCAACTAGAGCTGTTCTCCCACACTTTGATGTATACCACTTGAACAGCCCAGTCTCCCTCAGTCACCTTTCCATCGACACAACTCAGCAGGCCACTGGGCTCAATACAGGCACTGTGCTTTTCAGGATGCTCAGCCCAGGAACAAATCCTGCTTGGCAGGATGAGGAGCGGTATTCTCCTGCTGGAGAATACTTCAACTATTTCAACACAAAATGAGACACATCTTCTGCATGGTAACTGACTACTGAAGCAAAACATTTCTCTCCATCACTAACTCCTCCAGAAATAAGCTAACAAAGATCAATTCTGAGAAGAACTCTCCTTGTAGGGTCTCCCAAGCCACAAAATCAAGGACAATTTTCACCTTCCTGGCAGAGCAAAGCCACAGACTGAACTGTCTGCCAAATGCACATTAGTCTGTGTCTACATAACAGCTTTGAATTACTGTAGGTCAGAGCCTTGGGATTTCCAAGGCAAGTTTGTTTTGTTTTCTTTTTCAAGTTTTTTTTTTTTTTTTTTTTTAAATGACCAAACGTAACAGCAAGGAGAACTGCTGCTAAAGACATCAATTTAAAGTTTTAAATGAAAATTAAATGAAAAGCAGATCCATATTCCTCCCAAAGGATACCCCACCTGTGGAAAGATCAAAGTGAGATCCACCCACACATTTGGATACTAGCCATTAAAAATATATACGATTTCCTAGTTTTAAGTTTACACTTTGCTTTCCTATCCATCACTAACTCCAAACCAGATCCCACAGAGCAATTTTCATCAGCTAATGGGAGAAGCAAAAAAAAAAAAAAAAAGAATGGCATTTGTGTCCTTCACTTTCTCTTCCAGCATCTGGTGGTCCTGCAGGGAGGAAAATCAGGGAGTATAATACTGCCAAATTAACAAGTGAGGTGTGCTAGGCACTCATTTTTCTGGCTGAGAAGGTAACTTGAAATAATTGTTCTATACTCTATTTCTGTTCACTATTATTTGTTTTCCTTTTCCTCCCCCTCAAAGCTTTAATGGTAAAGGAATTTAACTTCATTTGCAGTGAAGGCAAGAGGAAGTTCTCTGGTATTTGTTAATTTCCAGCATTATGTCCTTCTAATTGAATTTCTGTGCATCTCTGTTCAGTGTTCAGAACATAATTGAAGGAGGTGGTTTGTGCAGTTCAGTCACCAGCATGAGCCAATTTAATGGTATTCAACAGCTCATGATAGCAACAAGCAGCTTTCAAACAAACTTAACATTCCCAGAAGAGCTGGAAGCACAGCGTGCCCACTGCTGACTGTACTGTGGTCAAACACAGAGAACCATATAAGCTGCACCTGCAGTAAGATGCCCAGCAAAATTGAGGTTTTTCCAAAAAAAAAGCATAAATCCAACTGCAATTGCATCAATTCTTTCTACTGACTGTTGAAGTCAGAGCTACAGCTCTCCTTGGAATAACAGAATTCACTAGTAACAAAATAAGCTAAGAATTACAAAGATGGAAAAACACATTCCTGTGAGTTTACTACAGATTTACCCCAAACTTCCCCTACCTCCAAAGGCCGCTTACTATTTTGGGATTCAACTCAGTTTAGAAGCCTTTGGAGTGCTGCTTGGCACACTTGCAGATACACCTTAGCAAAACCAAATTGACAGAACCTATTAAATAAAATAGTGGTTAGAAAAACAATGTTTGAGGAGGACAAGCAGACTGAAGCCAAAGAGTAAGATGCTGGCAGGAGGTACTGCAAGCAGATTTTATGTCTTCTATTTCCATTTGAAAAAAAAAAAAAAAAAGAGTTCTCAGCATTGAGATATGCACACTCAGCCCACACAGACTAATCTGTGCTTTTAAACACAAGCTTCTTGTTAAACAACAACAAAACAAATAACTCCTGGGCACGTTGTATATTTTAATGGAACTGTCCTTGCTGTGTGATATGAAGGCAAATTTGTTTCCCATCAACCTAATGGACTTCTGAGCTGCAGTTTTTCCACTCCTGTTAATGACTTGTTTCAATGGAGATGAGTGCTCTGTGTACAGCAATGCCATCTTCTGGCACAGTTCCTATGAGAAAAGGAACTTGCTGAATACCATTAAAAGAAAGCTCCTGTTCTGTGAAAACAGAAACTCAGACTCCACAATAAATCTCAGATTTTCCACTTTCCATTGCTCACACTGTTGGGCTGTAATTGTTGGAGGGACTGAAATAAAGTAGTGAGAATACATGCAGTGCACTGTAGGAGAAAATTCACTCAAGTGGCTCTTAAAGGTGCACCAAGCACACTAACAAGAATGGATGTCACTGCCGATTCCCACAAATGCTCCGAGGTAAAGCATTGTGGCTGAAGTCATGGACACGCACAAAGCTGATGGCAAGGCAACAAAGCAGCTTGGGAAGAACTAGTACTAACAGAACCAGCTTTGCTGATACAGAAAGCATTTCCCCAGGAATACGCAACCATTTCACACATCTAAATTATTCTTACTTTTGTATTCCACAACAGGAAATCTTCATTAAGCAGTGAAGAAACATGTCATTTATATTAAGGAAATAAATTAGGGCTAGAAATGCATAACTCTTCATAATTCCAATTCTGACTTTTTCCAGAACTATCTCTATTTGTAATTAAGAAGTACAGTAGGACAAGATTGGAATCAAACATTTCCCACTGAACCCATGCCTACACTTGTTCCAGAATCTGCAAGGGTCAGAACTCATTGCAAGTACATTTCTCAAAGACTGAACAACCAAGTCAAATCTTAACAAGCTGTACTCTGGAACAATAGCTGAAAAGATTATTTATGTGTGCCATTTGATTCCCAAAATCCTCCCTAGGAATCAGGTAGAAGAAATACATAGTCTTGCACCCACCAGACTTCTGTAGAAGCTGCCTGAATTATATTTAGCCTACAACACAAGCTGTACAATTCAAGAGATTACATACATAGAAAACAAAACCAAACAAAAAACACTGCCTGAAATGAATTCTTATGCATGTAACAGAGCGAAAACTTCAAGTAAACCACTTCCCACAGCAACTGTATCTAGGGACTCTTGTTCCCATACAGATTCCTGTCAGACTTAGGTCAAGAGTTAGAGGTTTGTTCCATTCTCTCCCATCACTCTCGCTGAACAGCTCTCAGCAACCCTCACTAACAGCTAATCATTCCCTTCCAGAAGTTTTATACTTCATTTTTCTCAGTACTTAATATTTCAAGATGAATTTGCTTTGATCAGATTCTCCACTCTTATTCTGACTGAAAAATGGGAAAAGTATAGAGGCAGAGCCCACACAACTAAAGTGCACTTTTCAATAACTTTTTATTTATCAGATAAACTGTTTAGAGCCAACCTACCAAAAATAGCCAGATAGTCACTTCCAAGAAAGCTACATGATTACTGTAAGCATCTTCAGTTAAGTAGTTTGTCCTCCCAATGCATTTACACAAGCTACCACTAACACTACCCTAATGTATGTAGTAAATAGAATAAATAGATGAGGACAGTCATTCAAAACACGACACTGAGCAGCTGACACAGAGAGGTTTGTTTTTAAGGATCACTCAGCCAAGCATTTTGATGGCTTCTGGAGAAGATCAGTCACTCAAATGCTGCCATCACAGAATTTGTTAATCACTGACTTTTTTTTTTTTAAATGAGTAACTGGTCAAACTAGCTCAACTTCTGTAATTATCAAGTAAAACAGCAAATAGTACTGTTCTTTACTGCTAGTACACAAAAATATTAAAATAAACAATGCTGCAGCAGTGGGACTGATAAGGAAACATTGCTGCTGAATTCTTGGAAGTGGTACATATGAAAGTTTTCCTTTTTTTTTGTTACAGCTGAATTCTTAGTTAAAACCTTATTCTGAACCTCAGAGGTTTAGGAATTGATATATACAGTATCAGGATACAAGGCAAGTTAAAAAAAAAAACTCTCATACATCTTCTACCTCAGAAGCAGTAGAAAGTCAATCATGCTTCCAGTAAAGCTGTGCAGAGTTGATAATGGATGATATCAACATTAGATAACAGCAGAGCAACATCTAGAGGTGAGAAGGATGTATGCTGGCACGTTTGGGGAAAAAGCACAGCCCAGATGCAGATGTCTGAAAGAGTAAACCACTACCTCAACAATATATTGCTATCTTTCTTCAGTGCAAGACAACAGGTAGAAGTCTACCTGACAGGTTGCTGCTGAGCAAGACTTGAAGTCAAGATCTAATCTCTGATAACTACAAATTTAACTTCTCATGAAATTAAACAAAAAACAACAGTAGAAGAAGCACCATTCATTTCAGGTTTTGTAGGCTAAACCTTTGCTGGCTCTGGCAAAGCTGCAGTAAACAAAGTCTTCCCATAGGAATATCCATTATATGAAAAGGAGTAGGAAACAAAACAAATCAAATTATAAAGCACTTAGGGCCAAACGTAATAATTCTACTGATCAGTAGCTGAATATGCTTTTTCCTAGTGAGTCACCCTTTCAGAGACTGTCCAGCTAAACAACAAGCTGTGCCTACAGCTTTTATCATGCAACACAACTGTAAACCTAACCAGAGTCCTTCTTTTGCAGGGGCAGTAAAAGACAAAGTGAGAGAAGCACTGAACACAGCTTACGGATACACAAGTACATTTATACACGTGATATCTGAAATGCATACATTGTTCCCATGTTTTGCTAGTGGAGTTATATGACTTTTCCTCTAAAGTTCATGCATCTGGATAAACACAACTGTTTCCCATATCTATTAGTGTCTAAATTCCTCATGAGTAATCTTAACAACATAAAATTTGGAATCAGAACTGAAAGGTTTGTCTTGTCAAATTATGTACACCAGTAGTTTGTTTCCAATAGCATTTTTGTCTGGCAACAGTTTAAATATAGCAACTCTGGCAGCAACACAGTTTTTTTTTTTTTTAATAGCTTTGCCTTGTCAGAGCAACACTAACTGGTCCTTTTCACTATATTTTCAAAATGAAGTGAACCATAGCAGCACAACTCCATACAAAGCTTTTGGGGAAGCAGATGAAGCAGCTCCTACTCGCTGCACTACATCCCAGGTGCTGTGGTCACCATGGTCACTGTTCTTGGAGCAGCAGCTCCGTAGCAGACAAGCAACTCAGCAGTGAGGTAAAGCAGGATTCCTGCATTTCCCTGTTTCAGATAGGGAGTCATGAGTTTCCATCATGCATAATCAGTGATACTTTATCTAAAAAAAAAAGTAATCTCCCCCCCTACCTTGCCCTGACACAGATGCTAGTCTTCTCCTTAAGGAAAAGAGGTTATGCTTGTTGCACCCTCTGTTCTGCATGAAGGACAGAGACACAAAGAATTTGAGACAAACACACCTCAACCTTTGCTTTGCAGTATAATCATTGTAGATCGAAATCCACTTCAAGTGCTTAAAGAATAAAGTTATTCCCTACATTATCACAGTTCAATTCAAGTACAAAAGCTTTCCAGTCATTTGACTCCTTCATTTATTCATCTGCATATGAACTGAAACATCACTCAGGACTCAGTTCTCTCATCTCAGAGGACTTCTTCCTCTTCTCCTAAGGCAAAGCAGTAACTCACCAGCCACAAATAGGTGAGGCTAGAATAGCAGGACAGTCACTCTTACCAGAGCATCTTAAGTGAGGTGGTTTTCTCCCCAATCAAACATTTTTATTTGACATTCAGCAGTGAAAGCTCAGATGCTTTGCTTCAGAAGAAACAAACTCCATACATGCATCTTTAATAGATTTATAGCTTAGTACTCCAGCCAACAGGGAGATGAAAAAGTATATTCTGATACTGGAGACAGATGTCCATCTGTATTTACTTATTATTGATGGGAGTAATTAATTAGTCTGCTAACCTTTTGCACACTGAGTTTTGATTTTAACTAATAGTTGCAATGTCACTTTAACACAGCTGGGTTTCTTTAAATACATGCAAGTTTGTTTTGTTTTTTTTTAAGTGGCCCAGTTCAAGTAGCCAATAGCATAAGGAACCTTCTTACAGAAATAATTCAGTTATTTCTCCTATATTAAAAAAAAAAAGCACCAAAATTCTGCCAATGGAATTCCAGACCAACCTTCATATCTGCAAGTTGAGATTTTAGATATACAAACTTCTCACTTCCTCTCTCTTCAACACCATCCTCTCCCAGAAATGCTACATGTATCTTCCCAGCTAGAAACAAGCAAGTGTAGCACCAGTACCAAAAGAAGGAAAACAAAAATAGAGGTAGCAGCAGCACAGGGTTGAAAACAACCAATTAAAACCCATATTTTAAGTATATATACACTACTCAAGTAAAAAAAAAAAAGAGAATAACAGACACTGCTCTTTATTATTTTCTAACACTAGGGAAATGCTATACCAGGAGTTTAGCATAGTTCAGGTACACAAGCAGTACTTCCTACACTCATTAGAGCAAAGTCTGCATTGCCCTAAGTTGACACAATTCTCTCACAATTTCCAGAGCATAACATCCATTCCAGCATTAAATAGAACTTAGTATTTTTTCCGAGCAATCTGGTACCTCTGTAATTTGAAGCAAATGAAACACTTGAATACATCAGTAGATTTAAAATTAACTCACTGCAAAGATAAACTTGGGTTCCAGCAAAAGTTCACTTCCATCTGTCCAAATGAAATTTAGAAGCATACCAGGTGAGGCAGGTGCCTTCGTACCAGGTATTATAAGCAACTTGGATCCAGCAGAACATCCTGGAGCAGTGGATACCAGTCGCAATCAAGAAGTGATCACAGCCTTGCCTTCAGCACAGCAAGGCTCAGTCTTCCAGGGTAGACCACTCAGACACTGATTAAATCAGCCTTATGCATCACTGTCATTTGTTAATTTCCTCCATCCCTAAACTAAAATTATTTTTGGATCATAATTACTGAAAAAAATAATGTAAGATCATTACTTTTGCTGACAGGTTTTCAATTTTGAATCTGAACCATGGGTGACCTTGTATAAGTGATTGGTTCTTCTTCATCGCAGAGAATCTTATACATCCAGAAATCTACAGAAAAGCATACAACATCTTCCAGCACAAAAGAAATATTTCATAGAGATGACTTTGATAGAGTCAGTATTTCACTAAAGGGAGTATTTTCTTTATACACTAGATCATCTCTGATTATGTCTCACACCAGGTACGTCCAACCCTCCTCTGCCCTCCACTATAGATTCCCTCCAGAATGCCCCTGGGTTGCACATCCATTGCTCTGCAATGACCCAACCATCAGGGTGCTGTTAGCACTGTGCTGACCGAAAGCAGGGCATGGGGAGGGCAGTGGTGTGCAGTGCTGACTCAAGTGATGGCAAGTAACTGTGTGCATTTTGATACACAGGCTAAGCACAGTGCTCTGAATGGAGAAGAATACACCTGTGCTTTCTAGTTTGATAAAGGAGCTTGACAATAGGTTCCAAGGCTGCAAAAGGCTTGCAGCACCATATTCGGTTAATATTAGTACATGATCTGCTAATTTTCAAACTGAATGTATAGAGGTGCAATCAGTCGTTCAACTCAAATCTGATCACATCTCTTTACCCTTTTTATAAAAGGCTCAAGACTTTGATTCAGTCACACCTCATTCACATCATCTTTTTCTGGTTGTATATACATTTGTGAACAATTGTCAAGGATAAAATAAGAGTAAGATTTCAAAAAATCTCTGCCAAGCATCTTGATAACTCACTAAGAGCTGTAGCCATTGCCACTGAACCAGCCTGATGCATTAGTTTCACAAAAACTTGAATATCCCATGTGTTTTATGGTTTTGTTCCTTACTTTTTCAATACTACTTTAAAAAAGTGTTAAAAATTGAAATGTTTCATTTATATATTAACAATATGTTAGGGAGGGTACAGTGGAAGCAATGGCTCCTGTGTTCTTACATTCGCCCATGACATCAGAAGCAGATGTTGGTGGTAGGGGAGCAGAGGCTGAACCTTCCCCCAGTATTCCGTTCCACGTTGTTGCAGTCCGATAGACAGCAGTAGAAAGGCAGTCTGACATAGAAATACATATGAAGCAAAGGGGTACCACTGAATTCCTCCACGCAGAAAAAATAGCACCCACTGACATTTATTGACAATTGCTGAACATTAATGGAGACCAAGCAGTAGTCAGCAGCAGTGGCAGACTTATGAGCACGGCATACAGGCTCTTGTTTACTGCTAGCAGAAATGCTTAGCTAACACAGGTGACTATGTTGAAATAGCTGACAATTTGCTCTACAAATACTGTTACCGACCTCTTCATAGCTGCTGTAGTTTCCATGCAAATAAGTAGGAGGCATCACTTTTGGAGCAAAATACATTATACAGCCCGAGACAATTCCCCTTTGCTCAGTGCAACCAAGACAAGCCAAACAGACACCCATGTCTTACACAATTTCTTCCTCCAGGAAAACATAACAGTAGAAGACAGGGACACAAAGGCTCATTTGGGGATTTGACAAAGCACAAATTGTGGAAAACCAGACTCCAGCCCTGTTCCTCTCACTACATCTCAACTAGACAAAAAAAACTAACCAGCTGGTGCCTTCAGCAGAGGTAAGATTCTCATCTTTCTTGATCCCTTATTAACTGATATAGGCACCAATATAGATATTCCACTACACTTACAGACTCACAGTGGAAAAGTAGTTAATGTAAATGATGACTAGATGCAAGAGTACTTTCATTTTTGGCAGAGTATAAGTCCCAGTTGGGGCTACATTGCATCTCCAGTTAAGTTCATACCAGCTTGCCATGTATATGAGGCACACCAAACTGACATGAAACACTGTGTGAACTGTTCTGCAGCACATGAGTTAGAAGAGAAGCACTTCTCCAAATGCATAACAGTTTCTACATGCATATTTATGTTCTTCTAAATTTAACTTTTAAATTACGTAAAATTATTTTTGCAATTACAGATTAAACAGGCTTTGAGTGAAATACATTATAACTAACATAATTAAAAATGCAACAGAAACATCACCTTTTATAGTTATTCCTTGGCTGCCACTGGATCTCAGGTATAAAAAAAAGCCAGTGGATCTGCTAGTATGATCTACGTTACCATGGTAAATGTTCTGCGTAGATAATTCCATCTTTCTACAAACAAAGACCAAAAATAAGTATTTGTGTCATCTCCAAAAGTGAAGATTTAATTTTCCATTCCCATATCAAAACGTGTTTCTGAAAACACATCTATCTCTATAACTGCATTTAAGGAAGGATTATTAAATAACACATACTGTTGATATTAAAGAATAGCTTAAAACAAAGATTCTAGAAACCTCCCATTTATATTATTATCATTGATTTCACATTATTTACTACTTTTCCTTGTAATCCTTTTAACTTTCTACAATATAAAAAACATCTTCAAAGTGCCTTTAGCCAATATTTTGTTTATTTTCCTTCAGATAACAGATCCATTGTGTGCTACCATAGTTGCTTCATGAGAAAATAAGTCTAGAAGGTTCAATGCAGTTTCTTCATGAAGTATAAAGACACTGGTAAATATGCTTCCTATTACATATTCCAAAATAGATACTACCAAAACAAGGGAATGGATAGAGGAAACCTTCATTTATCTTTCATTAAAAAAATAAAAAATAAAAAGGGTATTGCTCTCTTTTGAAGAAGATTGACAGAGCCTGTTATAGTATATATTCCATAGCCAGGGCATTTTCAACAGCCTTCTTCAGAACATACGTTCCTATAAAATAAGTTATCTCAGGAGTTATTCAAAGACCCTGTACCCTGCAATAGCAAGATACTCTGCATGCATACACTTCCATTTCTGAATTGAATGTTCAGGTTGTACATACAAATCCTGGAATCTAGCTGTATTAGAGTGAACATCTGTCAGTATTATTTATTTCACCTTTAACATACATTCAGTGTACATCAAGAGGTATTTTTCAACATAACCTCAAACCTCTTATTCTGAATAGTCACCAACAGCGCATTCCACAAGTAGGACAGAACCAACATGTATTTACAACAAGTTCTTTATATAGACCAAAGCAGCTGCCTTTAAATGAACACAGATTTTGTGACCTTCTCAGAAGCACCACAGACTAATAGGAGATTCTACACTGCAGCTGAAACCAATGTGACCAGCTGTCCTCAATTCCTTATAAGATAGCCACAGTGCTGGAGAGATAATTGCTGCAAGTTCTGGGATTTGTTTGCCACAGCAGTAGTATTGAAGCAACCTGAAGAGTTAGCTAGAAGCTTCTTCTTGCAGCACTAGTGTTTAAAATAGATAGATCATTATCAGTGTCAGAGCCATCAGGCCATTCTATTATTAATCCCCAAAAATCCCATGGTGCTGTTGCTCAGCATTTCTTTTCCTGATTGAAATGAATCTTCCCACAAAGTCTACAGAACCTAAGTAAACAAACATCAAGAATGCAGCACATACAAATTTTGGTGGAAGCTGTTAGGGAGAAGAAACATGCATACTATGTTATTGGTGCCTAAGGGAGATGCAATGACAAAGCTGAATGTCAAAAGCTCCAACAGGCACTAATCACATTGAATCTCAGTGGGACTACAGGCAGACTAGAAGCTGCCTGCCTCCTCAACTTCCAACTGCTTCAAAGAACTGATTTTCCAAAACATGACTATAATCATACACAAGCAAGGCTTCAAAAGCCAAGCCAGTTGCTTTTCATAGATGTGGAGGCCAACTTCAGGTAAATGTCTAGATTCACACATCCCCCTCAAATACAGGCACCATGAGCAGCAGGCTGACAGGTGCACAAAATACCAGACTATGTTTAGTCACAACTAAGGCTGCATCAGGTCACACTACATATAACTAGAGCTTTCTACCCCCACCCACCACTGCCCTCACAGATGCAGAAGTTTGCATCTCATCTCTGTACTGCATTTCAGAAAATGTCATAAGAAACAAGGGAGCTCCAGTTTCACCAGGTACAGCTAATAATGCAAAACCTTGCCAGGGATGTGTATTTTTGAATCCACTACCACCTCTGGCTGCAAAGACAACCAGAAAGCTACAAAGCCAAGCCTGACCAGCAAAGGAACCTTAACTGGCACTGCAGTCCAAGCTGTCTGATGGAGGTATACTAACTGCAGCTGTGCCAGATGCACACACTACTATACACAGATCACCCAGAGTGCCCCAAGACCATCAGAAGTGCACAGTAAGAGACAGTGCCCTTCCTCACTAGACTTTCAGCTGCTGTGCTATCACGGAGTCTGCAGGAATAGGCTAAGACCATGGTCACACAGCTGGAGAGGTTAAGGCTTCTATCCTTAGACCAAATGAAACTGCGACAGCACAGTTCAAACAGATTTGAAAACCAGGAACTAATAAGTTAGCTGCCAGCAGCAGTATTATTCTGGGTGATTAGAAGTTATCACCCATTAGTGCATGCTAAGCAAGCATTTTCATGTTGTAAAAATAGAGCATCAATTGATTTCATACAGAGCCCACACATTGATTTACCAAGTCTTAAGAACAGATTAAAAACTTGTCAGACAAAATAATCTATATAAATTTCATCCACATTTGCTTTACTAAATATAGATTCTCTTCTTAGAGCTGAACAGACAGAAAGGAATGTAACCACTCAAATCAAGAGGAATTTTGCAGATGTACTTTTAGCATTTGTACTCAACACCTCTTGTTCATTACCTGTTCTGACTTACCCAGCTGCCACTTGAAGAACTGTAACCTTTCCCGCTTTTGCTTTTAAGGTCACAGGAACAAAGGACCCTCTGTTGTTCTTGCCCCAGTTTCCCTAATTGTATCCCCTGGACTTCAATATTACTATTAAGAAAAGTTGGTTATTTTTGTTACTGGGGAGGTGGGGGGGAGGTTCTGTTTTAAACCAACCATAATTCTGGGATAACGGAAAAATCCTCCATACTCATGAATAAGTTATCAACTATTCCAGAAACACATCCATCTTTTTTTTTTTTTTAAATTTCAAGAATCTGAATTTCCAAGATAGAAAATGAAGTTTCAGTCAACTTATTATTACTTATCACAATCAAAAGCACAAAGAAAAAATTAAAAAGACTATTGTATCAGCAAGCAAACTGCTGCGACAATTAATACAAACCAAAGGTTTGCTGAACATAACTTTTCCCCTTTTATGGTAAGGCCACACACATAATAGCTGAGTATGATCCTGTAAAGTGAATGAAACAAGGTTCATTTCTACCAGGAATGCAGATTCTTGCTCTAAAGATATTCCTAAATTCATGCATCTGTTTACAACTGGATGTGTAAATAAATCTCACCTGGCAACTCAGACTATTCTGAAGCTTTCAGCCTTGGAATTACCCTTTGTTGATGTAAGGCTTTGACCCATGAGAGGCAGTGGGAAGAGTATTACCTATTATTTCCAACATGTGACAGTCCTCATGAACAGTCCATTTTGCTCTCAGTGGAACCTGCAGAAGGTTGTGCTGACACACGCTCACTTAGGGGGCTAAAAATAGGATCACAGTGGCATCTTTCCATCAGTTGTTGTCACCTGGAAAATCACGTGTTCTGCTGGTTCCTCATAAGCGAGGCAGATCAGACTAGAAAAAGAGGCATCAGTCCTAGTTTCTGGTTTCAAGTATACTCCTATGTCATTTGTATCAAATAGTCCTAAAATTGCTGGAAACACCCACCTCATTAAGTACCAGCCAGCCACAGGACAGCAGAGAATGCATACCAAGACAGCAGTGAACCCAGCAGTAATTCAGTTTAGAGCATTTCCAGTATAAATCTGACTGCTACGGAAACAGTGCTCGTAAACAGCCTCATTAGAGGTCGGGTTCAGATACAAAAAGCTGGTTGTATGAAATCCAAGACCAGATTACTCATGACATTATCTGGATCTACAACTCCTCCAGGTTTGCAGCATGACAAGAGATGCACATGTGGCACGTGATGCCCTGTCTGCTGTCCCAAGCAAACTAACAGCCTTTGGCTTCTGTGCACCGACCAGCTGCTGCTCTCAGCAGGAACTAAAATATCATCTTGAACACAGGCCAAGATATCAGCATCCAGCCAGAGCAAGTTCAGGCTCCCAGAGAGCTCTTGCAGAGTCACGAGAGGATCCTACTCCTGACACAATCCTGCCAACTTCATTGTTACCCACACATACACACACAACATGAGAGGGAACTGCAGCCATCCGCTGCTGCTGGAACAAAACCCGCATTCCTTAGTAGCAGCAGCTGAGGGTCACAGATGACCAAATATTGGCAGTCACTCCACACTGAGAGGAGGGAAAGCTAGATTTTAGAAAGATACAATAATAAACAGAAGGGTCTCAGAGGATTCATGGAGCTGTAACACAGGAACCAGCATACAAAGGATACTTCAGAAGAGTTCTGCTCATGTGATCAGAAGGCCAGTTACAAGTAAAGCACATACACAGCAACATTAGTACAGCATTCACTGCCTCGGAGGCGTATGACAAGAGGTGGAAATACTTTAGTTGTTTTCAACCAATGAGTTTGGGCACGTGGTATTCCTAATGGTGTTAGAAGGCATGAAATGGAAGTTATCCTCAGCAGAACATGAAGGACATGTAAGGTAAGGACTCTGGGAAAAAAAATAAACTGCAACCTTTTGAGACTACACAAGATGATGAATCATGTCTGGATACTCTGTGTTTTCTGAAGTAAGCTCACAAAACAATACTTCACTATTAGACCTAATAAAAGGGACATCATCATTTACATCATCAACAATACAGCTGTTCTATTAGTTTGAGACCAGTCACTTTGAATGCTTTAAGTGCATTCTCATCACTTGGTAACAGCCCATGAAATGCAAGTTCTCCAGCTGGATGCAGAACTTGTGTCAAGGGCTCCCACACTTTCTCCTCAGTTGACAGGACTTGAGATCACACCCCATATCTTCATGCCATTACATGCTACACATGCACACTTTGCAGTAAGTAACAGCACTCAGGACAGTCACATGAACATACTCATGCACAAGCTGATGTTTTAACCTGCCTTGCAAATAACAATCACTAGAGATGTCAAATACTTCCCCAAGTTTAGTCTACTACCAAGAAAAAAATTCTAATATTTTATGCTAACTATGATCTCCAGAACCTCTCAATTTAGCAATACTGAACATTGTACCCAATTTAAAGACTTCAACAGAGCAAATTGGATGCTTAAAGAAGCAAAAGTAGCAAAGGCAACAAAGAACAGCATCATAGTTTCATCGTCACCAGCTCGAACTTCGGCATTAGCAGCTCAGCATAGGGAAACCCGCTGCAGAGTTGTGTGAGCCCCACAAGAAAACAATCATCCCCCGTACTCTTCCTCCCCAGATACATCATAAAACACACAGAGAATCTTAATAAAATAAGGACTTTTATTAGTAAAGTTTAAATGTAGAGATTCATTTTGTAAAGCCTCTTACTCCTTTTCAAGAATCACAAGCTAAAATTCAAAGCCTCCACAACTTCTGGAAACTTGCCTTGATTATCAATGTTCAAAGCACTGTTTGAAAGGGAACCCCTAGAAGTGGGAGGTCAGCAGACTGATCTGCCAGCTGCCAATTTTTGTACATCAGTGGAGCTGAATATAAAGAGTTAATAAGGCAAACACTTTTAAAAAATGTTTCACAGGGATTTTAGATGAATGAATCCTTGTTACACAAACAAAGATTCCTTTAACGTAAGAACTGCCCCAGTGCATACTGTACCCCCAGTACTCCATAGGAACAGTCAAGTTCTGCAGATAAACCAAAATACTTAAAGACCAGACAATCAAAATAGTAAGAATAAAACTGTACAGAGAGAACCAATAACTGTGCTGCAAGTTGTGCAGTCCCATAGCTCAATGCAGTTCTTTCAATCTCAACTGTGAAATACAACTTAAAAATGCAGAGCACTTGCACATAATTAGTACCAGCAGTTATGTCACAGGAGGAAGGAGATCTACATAAACATTATTCCAGGGTTCTATTAGTAGACTTATAGAAAACACATTTTTAAACAGTCACCAAAGCTCTCAGGGTTTTAATATTATGTTTTGAGGCAGTGGAAGAGTAAACTGCAACTCTGATATTGTTGCCATAATCTCATTAGCAAAGCCACTGTACTACTACTGTTGCTTGTCTGCTGAGGATTTAGTAACCTCTAGCAGAGATTGGACATGGAGTAAATTATTAGAAGAGCATCAGGATGTCAGGCACTGCAGAGGAATCTTAATACTTAGAAGTAATTATCAGAAAATGCATATATTTGTTCAACTGAAAGAGGAACTTCACTGCATAACACATTTCTGTTTTCAGAACACAGTTCTGAAAAATCTGCAGCTCTGCATGTTTAACTCATTTTCTACACAGTATTACTTCTTACATTATTAGTGAGTAAGGTTCAGCTTTCAGTACTAAAACTCCCACAGAAGTTTTGTCACACTATTTCAGCCACATTCTTATACCAATCGAAATAAGTAGTTCTAGTCATGATTTTTAAAAAGGATGTAACTACAGAGCATATCTTGAACCACTAGGTAAGACATTTGATCCTAAATGCCCAGCTTGCTATCCCCGCTGAGGACAGTCAGACACTTAAAAAATGAAAGGGGAGAGGATGGGAGAAAGGACATCAGAACAGAACATGCAGTGTTTAGTCAAGTCAAGCTTCTGAAGTTCATTTGGCAGTTACTATTTTTATACACAATAGAAACATGTACCAACAGAAGGGCAGGAGGCCCATCTCTGTACTCTGATCGTCAGCAAAGCATATTCACCATTCAAGGAGCTCATTCTCAGTGATCACAGCTTGAGATAGATGCCTTAGAGCATTTCAGACATTAAAATTATTTCTCTATTACTAAACATACAACATATTTACTATGCTGTATAGCAATACCATGCACAGGACAACGTGAAAGAGCAGCCCAGTAAAATACAGGATGCAGTCCCATTCAAGGAGAGCTCTTCTAGTAGGGGCACAGTCCTAAGACAGCCTAACTGTGAGTAGAGAAGTCTGTACAGCCCACTGCAGTGCAGATACCAGAGCACACACAGCCACCTCACTCCAGGTAGAGTGCTCAGAGCATGCCCTCACAGGGACAACCAGAGACTATCACAAAGCTAACACTAAGAGCTATAGCCCTGCCTGTGGGAGTACCAACATACATCAGTCCTGCAGAGGACGGAAACTTCCAGAAGGTGGGAGAAAACTTCTCCTAAAGGCTCACTTCACAGGATACATAACACATAAACCAGACAGAGAAAGTTCAGACACTGACACAATCAAATTCAAACCCTTAGTTCAACACCTCTTCCTTAAGTAGCTATATTGAAAGAAAAACAAACCACTACCTCTGAGATGGTCCATCAGCAGTAGTCCTAGAACAGCTTCTCCTGGACACAGCAGTACCACAACCCTACTAAGATAATGCTTCAAGCAGCTTTCTCCTTTATAGCCTTCTTCTGTGGCTGCTTCTAGAACCTTCTAAGCAACGGCCATTTGAGGTAACCAGCTGAGAGAATTAGAGGAGCCAATATGCTGGACTTGCTTCCCAATTAGTACCAGCTGCCTGTAATTACCAAGGCCCATAAGCAGCACCTGGGCAGGAGCAGCAACACAGCTGCAGCAGGCTGGCCTAACCAAAAGAGCCTGGTATGGTTAAGGAAAAGCTTTTTCTGGAACTCTGAGAGGGGCAATTCCTCTAATAGTTATTTCCCTGCATGGTCCCTAGTTTTTCTCTGTTTCTCAAACTGTTGTCTGTGGCTGCCCACGGAGCCCTCAGCTCCAGTCTGGCCCATCTCCCTCTGGGAGCACCTTCCCCAGAAGCCCTCTCTCTGTCTCCTTTTTGCTCTGGTTGTTCTTCATGCAGTTTGCTTTTTAAAAGAAAAGCTTTAACACCGCTCAGTAAGAGTCCTTGGCTCTGGTCTGCTAGCTTTCTGGTGCTGGGGGCACCCCATCTCCAACAGGGCAGGAGGTCTTCCCCAGAAAGTTGTGTCTGCTTAATAAATACCAATGCTTCTGTTTTTATATGTTCAGGAGTGAGTCATAATATTTAAACAACTCCTTGCCTACTTTCCTTCCTACCTGGTTTAGAAGCCCCTGATAATACATGTACATACTGCACCTGACAGTATTTACTAAACTAACTTAGTTTAGAAACATATTTAATACCCTCAGACAGCCCTGGCTCTGGGACTTGATTTACTTTTTTCTTTTTTTAGCCCTTCCACACTCCTTTCTATAAACCAAGAAAAGACCAGGCTGAAACAGGAATAGGTTTAAATCCCTTAGTTCTTTCCCTCTATAGCAGGCTAAAATTGCAGCTCAGGCTGAGCTGATTTTTGTGACAGTGATAAATTTTATTCACTGTTTCTGCATAAATCAGAACTCTCCAATGTTGTTCCCTCATTTTGGAATCTTAGATGTGATCAAAAGGATCTATTAATTTTAAGGATTTCAGAGCACTACCTTGCCTAAATTTAATCTATCTACAGATGTGGTATCTCACAGACTGGCTTTGCAGCTACTGTATGTTTAAAAAAAAAAAAAAAAAAAAAAAAGACTAGATATAAAGTATTTGCTGTGATTTTGAATATATGAAATTTTTATCCTGGAGAATTTTTGCTACAGTTTTTCTTAAAGCTCCAGTACCTCTACTTCCTTCCTCAAGATTCTTCATTGCTTTGAGGATGCAGATGACTAAAACAAATGCTGAGCTGACCTGTCAGCAGCAGACTAACATTATAGCTGCACTTTTGGAAAATATTCCTCATAAGCTCTCTCTATACCATCAGCTTTAGGCAGTGCCAAGAATTGGTGCGGTCATACTTCCCATCCATCCTCCCTTGTATGCCTTGTGTGCAATCCATTGTGACATACTCTTTCACAGCATGATCATTAGAGATTCCTTAAGTGGTTGCTACACAAAGCAATCATTTAAAAAGATTTCACCTCCCTTATATGCACACACTTCTCCTTCAGGGATTAGATGATCTTTGTGCAGCCCAACCATATGCCAAGGCCCAGCCCCCAGCAGACAGGAAAACTTTGCAGGGGTGAAGACTTGGAGGCAGAGCTGTACCTTTAATCTCTGTTTGCAAATTCCCTCCACATTTGGGAAGGAAAAAGCTTTCAAAAATTACCATTTTCCTCTTCTTGATTATGGGCCTTTATGGCAGAAATATGTTTGTTATTCTACAGCGTGTTATCATACATTGCAATTCAGTTCCTAGGGTCACTTCAAGCCTTTTTCTACACATGTCAAATCAGCGTGAAGGACAGACACAGAAGGTGACGGAATTAACATTGCACAGTCCTTAATTCTATTACCTTGTAACTTCTAAGCACTTGACTTTGCAACTGAAATAACACTGCAGTATACTAATTATTGAGTATTACCTAGACACACACAGTCATTTATGTACTAACCATAATTACCTTTTCCTACATCAATCTACATCTACTATGCAACAGGCGCATTACACATTGTTCCATAATTTAAAAATAGTAAGAAGCCATTTTTTAGCATGCTTCTTCCTTTGATAGAGCATATACAGTTCATAGACATAAAACGTTCATTTTGGTGGCTGTTCTCTTCACAATGTGCTGTGATGCAGTCATTTCACTATGCTGCTTTTCAAGACATTTACATTTTGAACAAATTACTTCTAATCCTTAATAGTAGCAGAGGATAAGATTAAAAATAAGCTTGAATGAAATTAAAGTTTAAAGAATCCTTGAAAATTGAGAATTCAGACCAATTTAATTTTTGAAATTAGAATCCCATGCCAGCAAAGATGTGAAAGGAAACATCATCATATCCAAAGCAAAGCTTTGACAAGTTTGGGGTCTTGGCATCAATCTAACCTCCCGTGGAAGAGGAGCTTCTATTATCCTCAAAAACCACAGTGTTAGTAGGAGACAAAGAACGTCCTGCAGTGGGAAATGTGGAGGGAATGGGATGAAAAGACAGAAAAGGCAGCAGCAAAACACCCCAAGTGTGAGAAGTCAGCAGTACGATGGTCCACAAGATCATCTCTGACACTGCAGTGGCATACGAGTTTTTGGAATGGTTAATCTTCTCTACCTTTTCTCTACCAGGGAAAAATAGAAAAAGGGACAGTAGAGTTGTGGAGGGAAATTCCTTGGGGAAAAAAAATCCAACAAAAAGAACAAAGGTGGCTCCTGCAGTCCCACACACCAAATGAAGTGTTCCTGATAAGAGATTTTTGTCAGCCCCTAGGTGGAGACCTCATACCGATCAGACCACATCTGTTAGTCTTCAGGTGACCTGACAGCCTGCAAAGCTGTGTCATTTCAGCACAGAGAAGCTCTGCTCCTGCATCCAGGAGTCACATTTGGCACAATACATGAGACCAGACAACTCTGATTTTCAACCATCTCAACTGTGTTGGGGGTCTTTGGCTCCCCCAGATCTAGTACCAAGGTACTGAGTAAAACATGAAGGTCTCATATTCCCCATTCTTGAACATGCAAGCTAATTTCTTGCTCTCACTGATTCACAGTACAGGGCCATTTTGCTATGGAAAGATCCTTGGAGAAATGGAATGATAGATCTGCTCTGCATCCTCCCACCCAACAGCAGTACTCCCATCCTGAACAGCACGGTGGATTCTCACTCTCCATATTCTGGTTCTTATTTCAAGTCTTAGTCTGGCAGCACAGAATTCTTATGTCCTTTGAATATATTTGGATTGCCACATACATCCTGCCATATTTGGAAAAAAAACAAAAAAACAAACCAAACCAAACCAACCAACCAACCAACCACAGATTGTATAGGAAGAAAGAGGACTACCAGTTCCAGGCATCATTCTACAGACAGTTCTTTTACCAAAGGAGAATCGTGTGGAATAAAGGGACTTCAGGCAAACAATAAAGGTATTATTGCATTGGGAATATCATCATGTTACTCTGGTACATTGCTCCATGATAAGCAACTTTGATTGAGATGAGTTAAATCACAACAGAAGACGCTCTTTCACCTTTTTTTTTTTTTTTTTTTTTAATAATAATAAGCAATGCATTAATATCAGTGATATATTCATTCAAATTCAGAGGCATAACATGATAGAATGCCTGGCAGGTAACACAGAGGGCATGTATCCAACAGGAAAGCTGGTCTTCAAATAAGGACCCCAGAACAGTCCAAGAGTTACTGATGTGGGAATCCCAGTTTGAGTCTCTTACACCAAACAAGGCAGAAAATGAGTGTACAGCTGAGAGCCTCACAGTCCGGGCAAGAGGTGCAAAGCTTGTTAATGTACCTTTCTCAATTTCTTGAAAAAAATACTGAAAGGTTTGTCCAAATGTGGCACAGCAGAATACCAAAGACCTTCACAGAACAATAAAACTATTTTCTCTGACACTGGCTTTATTTCTATTGCTGACATGTTCTTGTCTCAATCAGCTCATCTGTGCAAATCCGCTAATGGTGGTGACTATATTGAAAAACAGTGTTTTGTAGTTGAGAATTTGCTCTATCAAATAGCATCATTGTGCTCTATCACACACAAAATCTTCATTCCAAATTAAACAAGACTCCTTGCTGGAATACTTGCGGTGTCTGAGGACAGTCTGGTGTGGTAGACCCTAGCAGAGGTGGCTGCAATTCTGCTGTCTAAATACTGAAAAGCTTCCACAGAGTTTGGAAGAGATATGTCTGCCAAAAGGGGGAGGGGAGACTTACAAAAGAGTTAATTTAATTGCGGATCCAAGTGGCAACACAACCCAACATCCCAGTCCTTCCTTTCAGTACTATTTTTATTGGTTTGTTTCTTCTACAGACCATGTGTTCTGATGCAAGATGCTTAATGCTTGTTTTGAAAATGTTGTATTTATTAATATGGTTGTATTTTTTTAATGTGAAGAGGTGTGTTTGAATTCCCTTCTGACAACAGAAGAAAAACCTTGGCAAACAGAAGGAATAATAATGAAACTAACACAGGCAACTATGGGAACATGAGGAACAACACCCATCCTATCCTAAACACTATGGTCTCCAATGATGTCATTTATAGAAGTTCTGCTTTTTGTTTGGTACATTCTTAAGCTTTGTGTAACAAATTTCACTAGTATCTGACTGCAACACTTGACTCGGCAAGGTACACTTTCAGCAAAACTTTAAGCAAGTGTGTATCTTGTGAAAAAAGGTTCCCAGCTAACAGCTCTTCAGACATCCCCAGATACATCTTTAACATAAAGGTCATATTCAAGGGTCTTAAACTAACTGAAAGACACAGCAGAAACTCCACAAATATATGTTCAGCTAAAACAACATCTTCAATGACTTTTGATATCGAGCTGGAAGTGCCTTCAATGATCTTTGGTACATAGTGAGAACTTAACATGCTGCTGGTTTTCAGTTTTCACTGGGGGTGCTGTGGTAAGTCCAGCCTGCTAATAAGTTGAGGCAGTGGTTTCAAGCAGGCACATTCACCACATTTTTGTTTAGTTTCTCAAGCCTATCCCTGTTCATCCTCAGGATGCAAGAGATGCTCGGTACAGTGGAAAGCTGGTAATGGCTTATAGGAAAACCGATTGACTTTAGCCATTGCTGTGTTCCTTAACTTGGTCCTGACTGGCTTTGTTTATTTGTTCATGTACTTTTATATTCCTGTGAAGGTCATCCAGTAAGATGTATGCATGCTGTCTTACTGAAGAATGGTAGAATGTCAATTGAATACCAGACCCTATCATAGCCATAGTTCAGAAGCACACCTGCTGAGTGATTTCTTTCTAAAGTAATTAAGAATAATTCCAAATGTAGACAGGACAAAATGCATAGGATGGCAGTAAAACAGCTGCAGTAGTCACATCTTTTCACAGGCAACTTCCATGTAGTAATATGAGATTTTACACTGTCATTTCACTCCCATGTAAAATAAGTAACATCATGAAAAGTCAATCCATAATGCTAAGAAGTGCTAGACTGGAAAACAGCACTCATCCCACTGAGCCATGCAGTGGATGCCAGGCTACACTGCATGCACAGCACCTGATCTGCTCTCAGGGGTCCAGCTCTGTGCAGCCAATGACATGCATGCTATTGGGACCTGTACTGCCTCCTTCCTTCCGTGCTGCCTCCTCCATACAGACAGTCATGCCCACCTCTGGAACCACTAAAAGCGGCTGCTTGGCCTGGCATGACTTCCTTTTCCTTCATCTTCATCAGCAGCGAGCAGCTACTATTAATTGCTATTAGCGGTGATAACCACTTAGTGCAAAAAATAGGTCAGCAGAAGCGCGGTGCTGCCCATGCACTCAGGATCCAAGTGCTGGCTGGAGAGCTGATGGCTTGCAATAAGCAGGACCTGGGCAAGGAGCAACTCAAGTCATCTCTGAGGGTCTGCAGCGATCCTACAGAGCTGCTCCCACAACAGCAGCCAGCTGCGTGGGGTCCTCGTGGCCAGGCCCCCCCCTGCTGTTACCTGCAGCTCCTCTCAGCCCCTGTATCCTGCCGGTGCCCCACACAAAGGCCGTTGGGCCCAGGCCAGCAGCCCCAGCTCCATGCGCACCGTGGGGCTGAGCCGGGAACCCACATCTCCTACTGGGCAGCACCGCCAGCGCTTCAGCCAACGGTGAAAGAACAAAAAGAGCAGGGCGTAATTTACACTTGGATTTCTGTTTGAGCACGTACACGGTACGATAACCTGACTGCTCACCAGGAAACCCTCCTTTGCAACAGCGTTTTATTGATTGATCTCAGCACGGTGACACAAAAGCTTCAGCACCAGGAGCAGCCACAGAGCCGGCAGGGACGGGGACCACGCGGGGATGTCCCTCAGCGCCCGCTCCGCGGCTCCGAATGTAAATCAATGCAGCACCGCCGAACGCGCGCTGTCGGCTCGGGGCGGCGCGGGCAGCGCGGTGCATGCGGCACGGACGGCGCGGAGCGCGAGCCGAGCGCTGCTGCATTACGCCAACGGGGCCGCGGTGGCGGCGGTCCCGGTGCGCGCTGCCCGGCCGGGGCGCCCCGCCTCAGCGCCGCGGTAGCTCAGGCGAGCGTGGGTGCGCACCTGTCCGAAAGGAGCTGGTTGAGGGGCGGCGGGGGAAGGAGGAGCGCGCGCAGCCCGTAACCGACGGCGCCGCCCGCCCGCGGCACCCGCTCCCACGCACCCGGGGGGGCCGTGACTCCCCTCCGGGAGGCCGCTGCCCGCCACGCGCGGCCCCTCCGCACCTGCCGGCCGCGCGGGGCGCCGAGCCCCGGGGTGGGGGAAGGGGGGGGGCGCGGACGCTCGCGTCGCCGGGCACCCACCTGGCGAAGGCGCGGCGGGCCGGCGGGGGGCGAGGTCCCGCCTCCCGGCGCGGGGGGCGCGGGGGCGGCCATCTTCTCGCCCCGCGGCTCCTTCCCGCCGGCGCCCGCCTCTGCTCAGCCCCGCGGGCGGCGGCGCCCCGTGGCCGACAGCATGCCGGGGCTCCCGGCCCGCCGCCTGCCCGGCCCCGGCACGGGGCGAGCGGGGTGACCTTCCCGGGACGGTGCCCGGCCCCCGCGCGGGCTGGTGGGTGCGGGCGGGTGGGTGCGAGGGGAGCGGGGTGCCGGGCGGCGCGGCGGGGTGCCCGCAGCCGGCGGCGGGTGCGGAGGAGGAGGAGAAAGAGGAGGAGGCGGCGGAGGAGGCCGGGCCGCCGATGAGATCATGGACAGCTCCGAGACGCGCGGGCGGGAGGAGCCGCCTCGCACCCCGCGCGGCACGCACGCACCGCTGCCCCTCGCGCGGCACGCAGCCTCTGCCCTGCCCGTGGGGATGAGCGCGATGTCTCCCCACGTTTCGCACTGCGTCGCAGCACGGGGAGAGCTCCCATTTCAGCTCTCGGCCCTAACGTGGTGAATAAAGCCGTGTTTTCGGGTCTCAGAACGGGGCAGCTCTTTCTCAGATGTGAGTACAGACTGGGAGAAGAACTCCCTGTGAGAAGAACGTGGGGATCCCGGTGGACGAAAAGCTGGACGTGCTCCAGCAGAGTCCTCTCGCATCCCGGAAAGTCGACGGTACTCTGGGCTGCATCAGCAGAGGGGTGGCAGCAGGGAAGGGATGGGATCGTCCCCTCTGCTCTGCCCTCACGAGGCCCTATCCGGAGTACCACGTCCAGACCCTGTACAGGAAGGACGCGGAGCTGGTGGAGTGGGTGCAGATGACACCTCTCCTGTGAAGAAAGGTTGGAGAAGCAGCGGGCAGATATTGTGGCCTTGAAGGGAGCTTATAAGCAGGAGGAAGAGCGACTTTTTACACAGTCTGTAGTGATAGGACAAGAGGGAATGACTTTAAATGAAAAGAAGCAAGATTTAGGTTAGATGTTAGGAAGAAGTCTTCTACTCAGAAGGTGATGAGGTCCTGGCACAGCTGCCAGAGAGCCTATGGCTGCCCCATCCTTGGGGGTGTTTAGGATCAGGCTGTATGGGGCCCTGGGCAGCCTGACCTGGTGGGGAACAACCAGCACTCGTCAGGGAGTTGGAACTGGATGATATTTAAAGTGCCTTCCAACAGAAGCCATTCTATGATTCTATGATGTTCTATGATTTACACGTGGTTGCCATCACCCTCTGCAGGCTGACGATGCAGAAATGTGCGTTCCTGCTGGCCTTGACCTCTGTGGAACATCAAGGGGAAGGCATTGTCCCCTGTCACCCACATTTTGGTATTTTAGGACCCTAAAACCAGAGTCTGTCCTCCCACAGCTGGCAAGACTTTCTGGGAAGACAATTTCCCTCAGCAGCTCCTTTAGGAGCAGGTAGAGCTGCAGGATGTGTGTCAGAAAAGACACATAAAGTGTGGTGCATTAAAAAGAATTCTCAGTATCTCTGGGTAGGCAGGCAGTTGGATGCACTCATCTCCAGAACCCAGCTGCTATTTTTGATTTAAGGGATGCAGCAGGTCCATTTTGGATCTATGCAAACCTGCATCAAGCAAGTTCAGACTTAGAGGAGCTTAGGGCAGATACAGCTGCAGGGAGGAGGAGCTGCTCTTCATGCTGACCAAAGCTTGAAGGTCTCAGCAAAGCAGCGGTTTTAATGAAGATTTGTTAGAAGTGTTTGAGGTGTGCAGTGGGAAACACGGGGTCAGCAGTAAGCATGGGCATGTTGTGGGCAAGTGAAGAGTGAGAGAGATGAGGCTGTCAGATTTTGCAGACTGAAAAAACCACAAGGACACTGGTGGTGGCAACCTAGTGCGTTAGAGCAGGGGAAGCAGCACTGCTGGGAAAATCCAGGGTTGTTGGCCTGCACAGGGACACGTGGTCCTCTTTCCTCTCCCCACCAAGGTTGTGCAGGGAGGCCCAGCTCCTGGTGCCCACTGCAGCTAAAGGGATGCTGTGGGAGAGAAGAGCAAAGCCTAGCAGAGCCTGCCAGAAATCACATGCAATGCAAAAAGCGGTTGCAATTTTCAAGACCGCCTGAGGGGTCTGTGTGACTACTTCCTATTTAATTGGGTGTTATGATTTTTCAAGCATCTTTGAAAATCACTGCCAAAGTTTACACACCATCGGTTTGCATGCCCAGCTTTGGAGAACAGCCCATTTTTATCCCAGCACACACTGCCAGTGAGGCCTTGATGAAGAAAACCTCTTTTCTGCTTAATCCTTTGAGCTTTGTGATTAGGACATCTCTATTTCTAACCTGCCCCCGTGTCCTTTGCTGCATTCTCTCTATGCTTTGATACTATCTCTAATATTGTCTCATTCCTTATTGAAGTCTGCAAGTACTGGATTAAATCCACAGCCTGCCAGCAGACTGTTAGCCTTATTTCTACCATTTAATGCACTCTGCTGTGCCTGGGGGTTTAAATCCCCTATTAAACATAGCTTTGCCCTTTTGCAGACTTTTTCACTTGGGCAGCAGTTTTACACTCGACTTCTTTCTTGGGTGAACAGACTGTGAGATTCATATAAGCAGATTTTTTTGCTGAAACATAGCTAGTATCAAGCCACAGTGACCCTACCACTGCCCTCTGAGCTGCCTCTGCTCCTCAAAGCCCCTCAGGATTTCTCAAGGGAAGCATTTTGGGGTGGCATTGCTTCAGTCCCAAGGCACAGCAGCTGGGTGGAAGATGAATAAGCTTGACATCACTCTTGTCAGCCTAATGCTAGGGGAGCGATGCCACAGCAGATGTATGGATGTTCTGCTTTCACACCAGTGTCAAGCAGAGATGAGACTGCCCTGCACTGTGCTGCAGTGAGCAGCACAACCCCTTGTTTCTTGTGTCCTCTATTTCTTTCCATTTCAGAACAGCTGGGCTCACCTACTTTTCCTTGTAGCAGGACTCCTTCAGATGGACCTCAGACTACCCTGACATCACATGGCTTTGTGTCACATCTCGATAGGCCTTGTCTCTTGGTATTGAAGTGCTCTTGTTCTATCCTAGCATCAGCACCCTTCCTCCTCTTGGTTTTGGTGCTGTGCAGGAGATATGCCTAAGAAGCTGCACCTCCATTTGTTTCTCTATCAGTTTTTCATGATAATCTTGAAAACAACAAAAAGGTACCCTCTGTGCGAAAAGGCATTTTTAAACACTGCATGTAAAAATCAGTCATAACAAAAATTTTGACTGAAATCAGTGTTTGGTCATGCTAGATTTTTTGCCATGTGTGTTTCTGAGTTGCTATCATCTTGCATGTAATTATTTAACAGCCATATTACTGCAGAAATATGTCTATACTTGGCTATACCAACATCTGTGACATTCCAACTCAGCCTGTGAGATCCCTACAAGTAGCTCTAGAAGCCCTTGCAGCAGAACAGTGCCACTTAAAATTATGTCTTTGCTGCTGGGCAAAATCACCACTTACTTTTTCCACCACAGCCCCATTTTCCTGGCCTGGCTGCCACTGCCTTTGCACGTATACCTTGGTTTCCCCACAGAACTCACAACTCACAGCAACGTTGTGGCACCCAGCTACCCTAAGGCACTTGTCCCTGCCTCAAAGACCGTCCCTTATGGGAAAGCAGCAGGTAAAGGAAGAAGCTTGGGGCATTTGTTTTTAGAATGTGGTTAGCGTGAGCCAGGGTAACACTGGGAAGCAGTGCCAGCTCCAGCACCAAGACATCAGGTCACATCGAGCTGAGGCTGCAGCTGATCCCAGCTTGTGTTTGCACCTGCAGGAGGTCTTCTCACCACACCTGGTGAGGAGCAGCAAACAGATACTGCACAAAGCACTTGGGAACCAGAAGCCACATTTCCTAACAAAAGACATTTGAGCGTGAAGCAAGTAAGAGAAAAGAAAACAAATATCAGCCATGGCAGAAAAAAGGAGAACAAAACAAAGGAAAAAACATCATAAAGCGCAAAGGGGAGAAAGGTATACTATAAAGGCAGCTCCATGCATTGTTCAGAGGGTGGGAGAGGGGAGCACAATGCTCCCTCCAAGGGAACTAGGTGTAAGAGTCACCAACTTCCATGTTTGTCATGCTTTTGCTTCTGGCAACAAGCAGCAGCTGTGTCACCTGCACCCCATGTACCACCACACGCTTTTCCATCACTGTTCCCATGCAACTGTGGACTGGATTATTCCAGAGAACAATCATCCTCAGGAACGTGCACTCTGCCAGTGCTCAGAGAGGTGAGTACCTGGTGGTGAAGGGAGCTTTCATAGAAGGGACTTTGTTTTCCCAATAGGATATCTGTAGCATCCCATCGGTGATCAGCACAGCCAAATCAGCACTCAGCGCTGGGCTGCCCCAGCTTTGCCTGTGCCTACAAAGTGGGACAGCACACAGCAGTTTCACCTTCTGCTGGCCACAGTTCTCTGTGATGTCTGCACAGGGACAGGTTCCCCCATGGTTGGGCATGGAAGTCCACAAAACCTGTACATTTAGAACACAGCACCCTCCCCTTGCATCACTGAGCCCAGACTCAGCCCTACAGGAAGCTGCAAGGAAGCAGGGGAGATGCAGGACTGCTTTTAGCATCAGACTCCTCTTATCTCTCACTTTATTCCAAATCTTTCCTTTTGTACAGACCATGAGGGCTGTGCACTCTGATTACACATTTTGGAGCAGCACAGCACTACTGGCAGCCAGCTACCAGCAACAGGTGTGCGTGCCCAGAGCACTGTGACAGGGGCTGAAGTAGTCTGCCACTGCAGCACAGCCCTCCTACCTGCATAGCTGTTTGCTTTCAAGTGCCACGAGTGGTTCATCCCTTCCCTTTCCCTTTCTCCCATTTCTTGCCACCCTTCTGTGTTTGTTTTCTTCCATTCAAAATGCCAGCAGGCAATAAAATGGCAGCAGCAATGAGCATGTGCTTATCTGGCTTAAAGTTAGTTGCCTTGGCAACAGCGACCAAAGATCTCATGTATTCTCCTACCTTCGTTCTCTCATTTTTGCAGTAATTGAGATGACTAAGATTAGCATACACGCATGCTAAGTGTGCTGCCAGCACCACTCCCGGCACAGGGATGCAGCAGCAGACAAGCTGCCTGGCTCTGCTCGCTCGCTAGCAGAAACCACGGGCTGGGCTGCCGGTGCCCTAAGAGTTCTCAGCCCTTTGGCACGAGAAGCTCTAAGCTAAGGGATGCGTGAAGCACTGCAGTGCCCAGCCAACTCTAGTAGGCAGCTCCACAGCCCACTGGCACTTCCCTCTTTGTCCTCAGAGGGTCACTGCTGGAGCTGCAATTAGCACATCTGTGTAATTAGTTTGATTATGTGTTCAGCCAGTCTCTGGCCATCAGCATTGCAAAGAGGGCACAGTGGCTTCCAGCCATTTCTGCAGCAAATCTGCAGCAGTACTTGCTTGCAGTGCTGCCAATGCATGCCTGGCACTGTATGCTAACTCTAGGTCCATCAGTCACGTTTGGAGTGTGTTTACACAGGCAGTTTGTAAGTCAGTTTGATATTTCCTACCATTATTAGCCCAGCTGCACATTCTGGCTCCCTTACAGAGAGGGGATTTTTCTTTTAACCCAGGTCCCTCAGTCCTAAAGTTGACAAGCAGCAGGGTCAGAGCAGGCAGAAGGGGCTGCAGGGGCAGAGAGGATAGGCTCCTGGCCAGTTGTGCTGCCAAAGAGATGGGCAATGCCTGTTCAGAACACAATGAAAAGCAGCAAGAAGATCTTTGCCCTTGTAAAATTAATCAAGTACGTTTGCCCAGGCATTTCCCTAATGCTGCTCTTAGAGACAAAATGCCTACTGGCATTTTAGAAAAATAGAAGTAAAATAATGACCAAAAAAAAAAAACCCAAACAACAGCTCTTTTCTTGCATTTAAAATAAACACTCCTCAGTACTTGCATGACTAAGTTTCTAACCTACTACAGGAGAAATAAAACGCATTGGGTATCTAATACTTTGATACCACTGCTCTGAAGAGCTAGCTCACACCCAGATCACCACAGGCAGGAACACACAGTGCTCCATCTCAGAACCCACCCGATATGACTTAGGCAGAACTAACGCTAAGTATAATATTCTATTCTACTTTGGGTGTTGAGCAACTTCCTTAGTGCCACCAACAGAAATTTTATATCTTGCAGGCAAGATAACTGCATTTCTTCCACTCTCAGTCAGTCACATTTCAAAGTCACCCAAGTATACCTTATCTTGTTTTTTTTTTTTTTTTTTTTTTTCCCAGCATTATGCAGTATTCTATGATTTAATGCTGTCTGAGATCAGTAGACAGTATGGTACCACAAGTAAGTAATCACAGCACCGACCTATGTTCTGGGGGCCTAGACAGGCAAATGCCTTCGACATCCATCAGAGGATAATTTTCTAATTTGATTTAGAGCTTGTCCAGAAAAAGATAATTGCCTTACCTGCTAGCTTTCAAGGACTGAAGTCTGATTTAAACTAGAATGCACAGTACTGCATACATCTTAGGAAAAAAAAAAAAAGTGTGCAGAACACCAATATAACGTACAAAGCAGACAGAACAGACAATACTAAATCAGAACTGGATGGTAAAAAAAACAAAGAAGAAAGGAAAAGCAGGGAAACAAACAAACAAAAAAAAAGGATGTAAATCTTGGGAATACCGCACATCAGTAGAAGTAGCAGATAAAAATTTAGGAAGTCTTCCTACTGCAGGTGTTCACACCCTAGATGAGAACTTTGGCATCTCATAATCTCTCAAGGACAGACCAAAGGGTACAAGCATAACCGCGTGAGGGGATAGCCCACTAAGAGCAGGCTGCTGGAATTTGCAGGTCCAGTAGCTGTGGAATACCAGGCGGCTCCTTTTGGGCACAGCTGTTTTAGCACTACTGTTTTTCTCCTTCCAGCACTTGGAGTGCACAAACAGCTTGTGGGGGGTAGTCATAATCTGGGAGGACATGGGTTTGAAGATGCAGGCATTGCGAGCTTCCTTGAGAGGCATGCAGTGGCTCTGCGGCGAAAGCACGTAGGTCCTACTGCTCATTTCTGTACATATATAGAACGACTTGAGCCAGATCTTGGGAAGGGCTTTCATTTGTGTCAGCTGAGGAGGGGAGCATGAGTTCTAACTGAATCTGCCCACATGCAGGATAGCTCTGCAAGCACACACTCACTGATGGCACCTGCCAGAATCAGCTTGAGAGCATTTAGAAAAATTAAGCTTAGCGCACCAGGGCATAAGCATTTTGGTGAGAAATGTGTTCAACAGTGCTTTTTACCTTTGGCTGCTGGTGCCACCATAAAGCCAAAAGAACAGTTGCAAAAGCAGATTAAATCCAGGCTAGCAGACATGTTTGCTTCCGTCCTTTTAAGATCCTTTCCTGCAGGCAACAAAATACGTTTGCAGATGTCTCTGCTTTTGTCTTCAACAAAGACTTCCAAATTAACTGTGGCCCACACCCTCCTCACCTGCCCAATCCCCCCCATCTCACCAGCCAGCCCACCTCGTAGCAGATCCTTTCCATCCAACTCCTCCCACACCCCGTGTTAACATCACACCTTTGCACCTGCATTCCAGTCATCCTCCTCCCCTTCCTCATCTCCTATCCCGAACTCTTATCTGAGCCCAGCGTGACAGAGCCCAATTCTTTCCAAAACACAACAACATTCACAAGGCCAACTTTCAAACCTGGAAATGTTCCCTCAGAGGAGGAAAAAAAAATAATAAAATCAAAGCAGCCTTCTGTGGGTAGGAAAAATAAAGTAACAAAACAGTTTTCCCTACAAAGTATTCATGATTAGATAGGCTGGATTAGAACACTGTCAACATTCCCTAAATAAACCATTTAAATCACAGACCACATGACCTAAGAGTACTTAATATTACTCCAAAAACAAAACACCACAAAGCTCTCCTTTTATTGAAGTCCCAAATTGTGTTTCTTGCTCCGAAGGCCTCCATTTGGCAGGATTACAGTCCTGTTGCTGCCATGCACAATCTGCAACTAGTAGAAAAGACGTAAAAATGTAACACTGCTAAAAATCATTTCAGATTCAGCACTAAGCTGGTTCAGGAAAATCACAATCAACACCAGACTTTGCCTCAGGCAAATTTATGTGCAATAATGCTCTTGAAGCTTGACACTGAATATTGCAAGCAGACAGGAGTCTGCAAAAACAACTGAGAGTCATAGGTTAGGAACTGCTGTTCCTACAGATGAGCAGAACAGAACATTTAATTGTGTGTACAACACTGTTCTTGAAATTCGTCACTGAATACTGCAAGCAAACAAATCTGCAAAAACAAATAAGAGCCATAAATTAGGAGCGGCTATGATGGATGAACCTAGAAACAAGTAGAACAGAACATTTTTAACTGTAATTAAAACAAAACAAACAGAAAAATCGCTGTAGGTAAACACTGCAGACCACGCTGAAGGCAGCCTCTGTTGGTAATGGTCAAATCTGAAGTACTTCAGGGATGCAATACTCAGGGGATTGTAAAATTCAGCAGATGGACTCCTCTACTTAGCATATGTTGATGAAGAAGGATAGAAGCAGCAGATTTTAACTGTCATGTTAAAGAAAAAAATACATAAACCATTCTGGCATAATTAAGAATCCTAGGTTGTTGGGTTTTTTTTTTTTGTAAATATACATGTTTGTATCTTTGACTTCTGAAATAGGGGGCAACAATGCTACACTTAATAACTTCAGGAAAAATAAAAACCCACTAAACGTTCTCTTCCCTTCTGAAGATTTCAACACCGGCTTGGAAAAAGCAGAAAAAAACTGCTGCCTCACAGTAAGTACTTCACCTATATAAGGATAGAAAGGAGCAGAAGGACCACTTGCTGTGTGTTTGAATTATTAATAAAGCAGCAAAACTCCCAAGAATTCTGCTTGTGCAGCTCTGCTCCACTCTCCATAAAACATAAAAAGACTGAATAATTTATTATTTGAATCATTTATAACACGGATGAATTTCAGCTTACGTGAATTTCTATTCCAATTACAGAGAAATCCATTACATTTTACCCAGAGCAGTTACTCCAGAAGTCCACACGTGAGAGACTGGCATCTACAGTAGAATCTAGTCTTTCCCCTCCTTTTCTCCAGATTCCTCTGGAACGAAGTGGCCTTATGCAATTTCTAAGAACTATTTGCAAGCTTTTTTATCCCTCCCCTGAAAGTTTGTCTCTTATCTTGTAGTTTTTCTGTTCTGTATTCCTGCTATCTTTAGTTTGATCACTGTTATACCCCCTTCATTGATTTGTAGTAATCCTCTCCATTCACTTACTGCCTGAGGAGAGGGATACTGTCTGCTGCCGGCTCAGATGCTAATCTGTGTCTGATGGGAGTAAAGGATGGATGCTTACACTGGCTGTGCCAGAGCCTAAGGACTGCATAGCAGCAGGAAAATACCAATGTAACAAAACTTTTATTAACGTGTGGCATTAAAATAGTCACACTGCTCAAATGACTAGAAAGCATACCATTTTTAAATGTTAACCAATTTTATAACCAAAATCTAAAGACAAAAATGCCTGGAGTGTCATTCCAAGTTTGTTTCAAGAGGCTGGTGGTATTTTAGGAATTTACTTCCAGTTTCCAAGTAGCTTGCTCATCCCTCTATTTATAAAGGAAAAAAAATCACACTTTTATAGACCAATATGTTAGTTTCTCTGCCCTGCAGCAACATTCCCTAAATCTCATGAACAAATGTGTGAACACCTCGTAACTGAGAGAACTGTAAAAATACACTTAGATATGCAAGTTTAACTATTATATATGTGCACGTATATATATATATATAAAATTGTGGCTAGTTAACAATGAAATCAAGCACATTAAGATTAGTATCTTACCTTGCAAACTACAGAACTCCAGCACCCCATCCCCAAGCAAGAAATATTTCTGGAACTAGAGTTAGCAGATGTAATCGAGTTTGGTTTTTTCCTTTACTGTCCTCTCTCAAAATTACAACTACAAGACCTGTTAAGCAAGCACTTCACATTAATTATTTTCAGACTCCTCAGTGACAGATTTTCACACATCCCCAGTCATTTTAAAATACACATAAGAGTATACATTCATTTTACTGCGTTTTTTAATGGTCTGATGAACTAGATAGAGGCCTAGAGAGATGTATTTACCATTAAACGGTTTTATTATTTATAGTGTCAAAACATCAAATTAGAGAAACACAACTGAAAATTTGTCAAGCATTTTATTTCATAACCTGGTGTATAAAACTTCAACATACAAAAAACCCGAAGGTGAACTAGAACAAGATCTCTTGATACATTTTTTTTTCTCCATAAAGCTCTACCTAAAGGCTCAGAAGCAGTAAACATTCAGCCTATTCAAAAATGGGATTTGGAGTAATGTTCATACTTGCAAACTGCAGAATTATGAGTCAAATGAATGGGTTTTTGATTCCTTCTTAAAAACAGTTTAGTTGCTGTAAGCAGTGATGGGTTTGGTTTTTTCCTTTTTTTTTTTTTTTTTAAATCCATGGTTCAATTTCAAGACTATATTCAGCCTTGGTTAGTTATCTTCAGAGAAGCGAATATGTTTACTTGTCTGTTGAGTTTTTTCAAGTCTCATTCTTTCAGCTTTGGCAATCAACTGCAAACAAACATGAAAAACATTGAAGAAAGTTAACAAGAAAATTATGATTTGACTAAAATTACAGTTTTGTACAAATCATGATTGTAGTATTCACTGATTTACCAAGTTTTCTAAGAAAAAGATACTGTTTGAACAGAAAAGCTAATCTGTACATGCAACAAAAAGCTAAAGCAGCCCCAATTAGCTATACTTCAGTAGGGCCTCAGAGCATTCAAAAATAAAATAGGGCATCCCTTCCATTTCTGGACACTGCAGCATCTTTCATTCCAGTCCTTCTTCCTCTGACCATGGCTTAACAAAACTGTGCATTAAGAAATCACAAAATGCAGTGCTATACAGGAAATTAAAAAACATACCCATTTACTGGATTCATGCTATCACTGATGATATAAGATAAACAAGGTGACATGCAAAAAAGCCGTATGACTGCTGTGTCATTTTTTAAAGTAAGGTAGCAAAGACAAGAGCACTGAAATCCTGAAGGAGAAGCATCCTTCATGCTGGGAAAACAGCACAACACATCATAGCTCTGCTGAGAATTACTCTTAAAGAATAATAGTGTAGTAGGGAGAAGTATTTATGCTAGGAATCCCTTACTGAAATCTATCTGACCAGCGGTCAGTATGATGTTGGCTGCATTTTACGTCAGGCCGGTAAAGTTACTACAGTATCTGGGTTTGTTTTACTTTTTCCAAACTTTTTCCAAACAATTTGAAGCTGTAAGCACTGAACTGCCATACTGCTGAAACTGCCTGCCTCAGTTCCCTGTCTGATTGCAGATGATTATAACTCATATCTCTGACCATGCTATCTTTTACTCATGGCAGTAATCCAGACTCTTTTCAGAAAAGCAGCCTTTCTTGCTTTGCAGAAGATGATCAGCTAGGACACCTGTATATTACTACTCTGACAAGTGGTGCTCCTCATCAGTTCAGATGACTCCTGCAACATAACTGCAAGCTGGCATAGAACATTGTTCCCTTTTCCCATAGCTAACCAAACTTCAGGGAGATATCCCAAATCTAGACTTCAGCATAACCTATTATCTCTGTAGTAAACTCTGAATTTAGCTATCCACATTCCTGTAGGATATTTACACTTGAGGGAAAAAACCTCAGTAGAAATTCTCACACACATCACCTACTGAAGGTAAAATAGTTCTTGTGCTTCCTTGCAAAAGTGATTTTTTTTTTTCCAAAAAACCACCATAACTTGATAGTCTAACCAGTTTAATTCAGCCTGTTTCTCTTTCATGCATTCATTTCAGAATATACATGTGCAGTCACTAGTGGTACTCAAGAAATTTCTCGGTAAATTAGAAAGTTAACTGCTCTCCATAAAACATGGAACATTACTAACCTGCTAGTTTTCAACTTACATACTTTGTGACAACAAAGTATACTTTGACAACAAAACACTGAGCCCAACTTTACAAACATGCTTGTTTTTCAAGCACCCATACTAGAACACTCTCCTATTTAACTACAGCACTGCAACAATGCCATGATAACATCTGAAAGCAAAGATGCAAGTACTCTTGCTGGAATGATTCCTTATATGTAAGCAAAAGCTCATAATAACTGTTACATGAGCAAAAATATGTAAGGAGCAAAACAGACTTCCTTGTCTGGATAAAAGGTGAGAAAGCAGGGAACAGTGGTGAACCTGGACACAAATCCATAAAGCACCAGCATAAATCCACCTCAACTTATCTGATGTAGACTAGGAGAGTATCAGCTGGTGCTGAGGTCATGGGTGGGGGGAAGGAACCTGTGCAGAAGGCAACCCATCACAGAGTTTCTTTGATTTGAACCAAACCATCCAATTTATACCAGATGTTTCTATACCAGCACCTCAGTGCTGGTCAAAACCTCAGATGGGGGTTTTTGCAAAAAGGCCTCAAGAACTCTTATTTTCAAATAATCAATCCAGTACCAGCACCTATTTTTCATGGTTGCACCTAATTGGAACTACTATTCATTTCTCAGAGAGCAGCCCAGCCTTCCACAGACATCAGCTAAAGCAGCATGCAAAGAAACAGCATGCCATTCAGAGGGACTTCGACAAACTTGAAAGGTGGGCCCATGTGAACCTAAAGAGGTTCAACATAGCAAAGTCCAGGGCTTTGCACCTGGGTCAGGGTAATCACAGATACATATACAGAATGGGAGAACAACTCCTGGAGAGTTGCCCTGTGGAGAAGGACATAGGAGTCCTGGTGGATGAAAAACTGAACATGAGCCAGCAGTGTGCTGTTACAGCTCAGATGGACAACAATATCCTGGGCTTCATCAGAAGAGGTGGGCAGCAGGGACAGGGAGGTGATTGTCCCTCTCTACTCCGCCCTCATGAAGCCTCACGTAGAGTACTGCATCCAGGTCCAGAGCCCCCAATACAAGACAGACAGGAAGCTGTTGGAGAGGGTCTGAGGAGGGCCACAAAGATGATCAGAGGGCTGGAGCACCTCCCCTATGAAGACAGGCTGAGGGAGCTGGGCTTGTTCAGCCTGGAGAAGAGAAGGCAGCGGGGTGGACTCATTGAAGCCTTCCAGTATTTAAAAGGAGATTATAAACAGGAGGGGAGTCAACTTTTTACAAGGGTAGACAGTGATAGGACAAGGGAGAAAGGTTTTAAGTTCAAGGAGAGAAGGTTCAGACTGGATGTCAGGGGGAAGTTTGTTACTGAGAGAGCGGTGAGGTGCTGAAACAGACTGCCCAGAAAGGCCGTGGATGCTCTGTCCCTGGAGGTGTTCAAGACCAGGTTGCACGGGGCCCTAGGCAGCCTGGTCTAGTACCAGATCTGGAGGTTGGTGGCCCTGCCTGTGGCAGAGGGGTTGGAACCTGATGATCCTTCCAACCCAAGCCATTCTATGATTCTATGAAAGGGGCTTAATGTGTGCTCTAGAATGGGATCCTCCCTTCCTCCTCTTATTAGCCCCCACCACCTGTGCAAAGCAGGGAACAAATCAATCTTGCAAAGACGCAGCCCCTGAGTGTAATGAGAAAAGAACAACATGGGCTGTGCCCAAGTGTTCCCACTGTTCTCCACTATCCCTTTTTCCCATTTATTCTGCAAATTATTCCTCCCTTCACTAGCACCCAATTCTCACTTCCTCCTCAAATTCTTTCCACTTCTTCCCATCCTCTTGAACTTCATTCTTTCCTTCTGTGTAAGAAGTATACAAAGCATAAGACAGCTTCAACACCCACAGAAGTCAAGCACCCAGGCTGAAAGCATACAGCACCTTCTTTGTGAGCAGACAACTTCTAATCAGTCTATGGAGTCTAAAGCTATACACTAATTGCTTAAGATCTGTCTGAACTAGTACTGCCCCTAAGGAAGCATTTCTGACAAGATTTCCAGTCTTTATCACTTCAAGTTGTTTATCATGTAGTTGAACAATAGGCTAAAGCATAGATTTGGAAGAGCTAGAAGAAGCAAGCACAGAAATGACAATGAACTAACAAGTCTGGGGCAAAGAAATTATACAAAGAAAGGGTTTAGCACAATACTGACACTGAACCTTTTAATTCTCCTATACCAAAGGGTGATTAGATATCAGTCACAAACTATGGCGAACCTTTTAAGCTTTGTATACTAATTCAAATAGTTATCTATAACATATTGTCTCCAACAGAGCTGTAACAGTTAAGTGCTCATCTCGAAAAAAAAAAATCTTGTAATGGACTTTAAAAAAAATCCTTAAAAGAGCAGATATTCATAAGGTAAATATATCAATGGCATACTGAGCTGTACATACGCACACATTTTCCTTGCTTTTACTGTGATCTTTGAATGAACCAACGTGGGAGTACATTTGTGATATTTTATGTTGAAAATTCTTCCATATTAACGAATAAAGCAGTACTGTGGGTTTTTTTGTACTATCTTTTCCTGGAATACAAGCTGCAAAAACTTAAATAAAGGGTTAAAAGCTCTTGACTAGAGCTAGACATTCTTTTCCTGATGTCTTGCTTAACAGAGTTAGCATTTAAACAGCACTTGCTAAGCTTTGAAGTTAACACCTCCCAGCATTGTAAGGTGATGGGTAAGGGGGAGGAGCAGGAGTTTGCATCCCTGCTGCTGCTATTGTTAAGCAGAACTGCGACACTTTATATTTGCAAGCCTAAATAAGGTGCATTACTAGCCACTTTACACCAGTTTGGTCAACAAATACCAATCGTCAAAAAGATGAAGAAATAGAATCATGAGAGCAGGACACCTACAGTATGAAGTAAACAAAGTCACTGCAAAATACATCTTTAAAATAATGACTAATTTGAAAAAAAAAAACCACGAAACCAGCAGTACTCAGTAAAGAGCATTAAAGCTTTATTTTTCACATTCATGGAGTCCAATACTGCTTCTATTAAGGAATAATAGCTAAGATTCAAAGACATCTCTTATACGTCCAGAAAAATCCAATCACTTATTCTGGAAAAATATGTTGTGCACATCTGTTAGTAAGAGGACTACATTCATGTATCTGTGAGATCCGTGGAAGCACATTTAGAGAAGGAAGATAGTACAGCTTGAGAAGACTGTGCAATTAGGTTTTTTTTTTTGTAAATGCAGTATGTCTTTCCAATTATATGGGACAACTAGGAAACTCAGTATTGTGTGCATTAACGTGGCATCTTGGAAACAGAACTTGTCCACAAGTCTATATAGTCACTGTAAAACAAGGTCAGATGATTTTGAAGTTTTGTAAGCAATGACAAAGACAGGTTAAAGCCAACTTGGAAGCCTTATCTGCAATACATGTGTTGAGTAAACCTAGCAATAAAGCATCTGTGAAATACCTTTTGGCCCCTCTCTTCAGGGTGAAAGGTCAAACTCCCTTGATAAAGAACCCTTCATGACTGGAAGTATGTTCTGTGGGCAGGAGTTGGGGATGCTCCCTGCCAAGTTCACTGCAACACTCTCTCAACACCGTGGTCTGATGGCAGCAGTAAGATCAAGGGTGGAAGAAAACACCAAATGAGCACTGAGTAAAATTATACTGCAGTGCTACAGATAGAAGGATTAATCTGTTTGACAGTGAAAACAACCATACTCAAGCACCTTAGGTGTGCTCTCAGCTCACTAGACTAGTTTTTAATTTGGAAGCTGTTTAGCTACAGATGCAGTACATGAATTTGTCTGGATTGGAACATACAAGTCAGTTTTGCACAGATTTGAAATTACACTACAATCACACCATCTTTCACCACAGCACAGACTTGTACATTAAATGCTGTATAAATGCTTGTGAGAAAAGGTTTCTAATGTAATTTCTAACAACGTTTCTAACGAAATGTTGTTTATTGCACTAGACAAATGACCTAGAGCAAATAAAAGACTGCTTTATAATGAGCTCAACCAAAAGAGTTTTTCAAGGAAAAATCAGCTTACAGATTAATCTCATGTAATTAGCCCTGGGTTCAAGTTTTTCTCATCTCCATAAAGAGAATCCTTGCATTTGGCAACTGGACTACATACTTTGTGGCTGTAAAGCCATGCTGCAAATTAGGTAGAAGCTGACAATTTTTGACTAATTACATAGGCAAAGATTCTGAAAAACCAGATAGTTTTTTCAACAATGGTCATATGAAGGGAAGGACAGACAAACATAAATTACCTTTTCAGTACCCCGCTTCTTTTCTCGAGGCTGGTTAAGTTTAGCTTGTCTATCCACTAAAATCTTCTGCCAGTAACGTTGTTCATTATCACCTTGAAAATCAAGTTAACATAATAGTATGTGAATACAGGTATTCAATATAGAAACATGCTGTTTGTGTTGGTAAAACCTTTTCTAACTCAGGTAATCCCATGTAAAAAAACTGATTAGGCAAACCTAAACATCAGTTGTAGAAAGAAACAGAATTCTGTTTATTTTTATTTATTTTTATTAGGACAGCAAACAAAACTGTCTCTTTCTGCTTATCACAAAATTGGTTTCAAAACAGATTCAACTGAGTAAAAACGTAGGCTTCAACTATTTTTTCCCCCATTAGTTTTTATGAACCTGATCCCTACTGATAAACAAGCCAGTCCTATATAAAATGCTGCCCTGCAACATTTGATCAACACACTATGGTGAACAATGTAAAGAAAGACTGTCTAAAGAAACTTAAAGCTGACACAAGGGCCTGTGTTCTGTATGCTGGACTGGACCTTAGTCTAAGTTACTACAAACTTTATTAACTTTAGGACTGGATTGGCAAGGTAGCCGGGTAGTCCTGAGCAAGTATCTTTACAAGCTTAACAGAAAGAACTAAAGAAATAAGCAAATATCACTCTTAACTGGCAGGAGGAGCTCATTTTTACTAACATTTCACCACAGTACTGAGAGAGACCCTATAATCCACTGGTGTACTTACTCTGGTTTGAGTGGGCTATCAAAAAATAACTGCAAAATGACAGTATTTGGCTTTATCACACTGTGAGAAGCAAACTGTAGATTGCGTGGGTAGTTTCAGAAGATAGAAAAGGAGCAGAAATACTTTTCTTCAGTGAGTGTTTTGCAGTAAAATAAGCAGTTTGCCACCATTTCTTTTGGTGTGAACTGCAACTATCACAATAGGAATTTTGTGGTGAAATGCCATACAGTCTCATGAGAAGCCATCAATCACTGGGAAGGCTCCAGGTTAGCTTGGAAAGGGTTTCTACAGAAAGTATGGAATTCTGATAAGCAATTCTACAGATATTTGAACTGCATTTTATGTACATTCAATCACAATACCAAAACACCATCACATATGCTTAGTATGTTGTCAGAGGAAAAGCATAGTCAAAAGTTCCATTAAGTCAAATATTACCAGGAGAACTTCTGCTCCTGAAGTAGCAGGGAGCATTAAAGATTCCCTATTGTTATTCACATATTCACATTTACACTACCAAGAAAAGCTGAAGTCCTTACTCAGCCTTTTGCATTTTTCAAAAGCCTTTCCATTCTCATTCCAATGAACCAGTTCAGGAGAAGAAAAATTAGAACTATGAATGGAACGATCCTACAATGTAGTATTTACCTACTTCCAGTCTACCACTGTGCTCTTTCATATAAGGAAAAAGAAATACACATAAAATCGTAGTTTAGAACATTTTGGTTTTTTTTGGATTTCTGGAACACAAGACTCTGGAGGACAAATAATCTCTGCATGACATTAGCAGCATTCACCAAACCTAAATTTTAACAGTTACAGTATCAAGGTTAAGGCTTTCATTGCAGTTATTTCTTCTGTAATCCTTAATTGTCTTTTATGTGGGTTTACATCTATGCATGCATGGAACTGGACCCCATAAAGCTCTATGCAAGTATATAATGACATTTAAACACACAGACAAGATAACCTTATCTATATGATTCTTTCATTTGTATGTTTTGGTACATCTAAGATGTTTAGTGTTTAGAATTAAAAAGTATGAACTCAGTAATCAAATTTGAGGCAACTCTTAACTCCCCATCCCTTTCTCCTGCTCTTCACTTACATGAAGATGTTTCTTTACACATAGAAAAATATTTCAATCTAAAACAATACCAAAGTAATTACAGAACAAAAAATACATTACAGCAAGTCTCATAAATAAACCAGTAAACATTTTAGTGTAATTATATTTTTAAGAAGCATTACCCTGGCATATCTTATTCAATCTCCTAAAAAAAAAAGATTAATCAGAAGGCAGGTGTTAAAGCATAACCATGCTGAGGGTTTAGTATCTTTCATTTTAAATTCTTATCAGTCATCAGAATGTTATAGTTCTAAGGCCAAAATGTGCTTTAAGTTCTATGGTCCAAATCTATAGAAGTGACAAAACCAATCTCAAAAGAACAGAATTAAATCAATCAGAGCAAGTAAAGCAATTATTTCGCTCTAGACAGTGACTCAAAAACATTTACTATTTTACTAATTCCATTCCAGTAAAAAATTAAGATTTATAGGAAATAGATATACTAGCTAATAAAAATGCAGTCTGTTCCACAGCTACAAAGACGCTTAAAATTTTATCCATAAAGCTACCGAAGTACTACATGATACACAAAAAGGATATGATCTGTAGTCAGTCTCTGAAGCTGTAAAATATCTATACATTTAAATTGTCTCCTTCCACTAGGAAAAAAAAACGGTAACAAAGAAAAACCCACACAAAATAACAAACAAGCAAACAAGACTCACCAGTGAGAATTTCATATTTCCAGTTGTTTTTTATCTGTAGGTCTTTGTGAGATTTCATGACCGTCTGCGCATCCTCTGGAGTATTAAAACGGACATGACATTCTGTGTCTCCTTCTAGCATGTCAACATAAGCAACATCAGCCAGCATTGCCAAGGCATCCTATCAGGGTGCGTGAGAACAGAAACCATGAAACAGACTTCTGAGTACAGCAGAACAGCTATTTTGACCACACAATTTGTGGAACATCACTCATATTTACATAAAAGGTTATAAAGTAGAAAGAATTAACTGTTTTCATAATTAAAAAATACCTGTCTAATAGTTTTGACTCAATATACTTTCATAAGAAGGATATTACAGAGTTCTGAATGAGCCCATAACTTTAATACATCTATTAACCTTTCACTGTGTTCCTGAGAACTATTTTAAGCAGTAATTCCTACAGACATTTTTTTCCTAAGAAAAATTTTGACTAATGGAACACTGGTTACTGTCCATTTTGTTTCAATACTGTATCTGTACCGACATTCCTTAAAAAGAAAATAAAGTGTGCTGTAACACTGAAAAGTGTCATTCCAACAGAAAAATATTCAGTATCTTCTTACATATGAAATCCACACATGCAAGCTTCTTCTAGGCAGATTATCTGAACAGTAAAGAAAACCAGGCCTTCCTATCTTTATGAAGTGATCTCTGCCTGAAAATTTTCACTAATACTGAAGGAGGAAGAGTCACACATGCTCTTTCAGATGAAGTACTTCACTTGTAATACCTGCTGTTATGGAAATTAACTAAAACCACACATTCCTAGTCCATTTTGTTCACAGCAGGCAGTTCAAGTCGCTACTGTTCAAGAATTACTTGCTTTTAACCCCATCCACTACAAAGCACAACCTTAGAGCAAAAGAAAATTAAGTACCAAAATTGTTGAGATCATTTGAGAACCAGAACTACTTTTCACTCTTAATTCTGGTAACTCAGTTTAAAGAAAAACAAAGACTCATACAACACACTGTAATTGGCAAGTATCTCTGAGGGGAGCAAATGGAAGTAGTAAAGCAAAAAATTGAAATATCAAAATAATATTAGGAAGGCTCTGAAAAGATCTTTCAGGTGCGTGGAAGTTCCCTATGCCTGTGATACAAGAAGAAACACAGTTAAACGCTGGAAATTTCCTACAAAAAAAACTAAATGCATTCTCTGGTGGCAGCAGCGCTGTAGCTGTGACAGACCAGGCGTACAGGCAAAGTAAAGGTTTTTGAAGAAGAGTTATACATTTCATAGAGGCAACTGGTATAGCCACAAGTCAGCCAGGGAGCATCAAGTATAGTTTGCAGCTTCCACTGCCAACCTGAAAAACAGCTGGAGCATTCCACAGATTGTTGTTTCTACCAACTACAGCTGTATTTTACAATTGTATTTCTTCCTAAAAATCTTTCCTCACTTGTTTGGTGACAGTTTGTAAAATATTTTGCCTTATTTTGGAAACCACAATTATTAACAGCAGCAAAGGCCACCCCATTCTTATTTTGTCTTTACTTTCATTTCCCTGGAATATGTCGCTTAAACTAAAGAAAATAACTAGATTTGTATTATCTAGAAATACCAGACTTGAAGTTTATCATTTCAGTAGTAGCTGAAAACGAACTCCCCCCCCCCCCCACCCAAACACAGTGTGTTAAATGGCAACATCAACTCAACCCTGTAAAATGTATTCTGCAGTCAAACTGAACCGGCCTTAAACGTTACAATGACGACTACCACATTCTCTCAGTGCCTCCAGCACTCAGACGACTGCCTACAAATACCAAGGCAGATAAGACTGATTAAGTTGAAGCCCCATGTACCATCAATTTGTTTTCAGCAAAAAATACCCTTCAAGTCTTGCTAATATTTTTGCACACACTCAACTTCACACACTTGAAAGTAGAAAGCAATTTCAAACAAAGTACTCTTAGAAATAGAAGTAGTATGGTAAGCTACCTCAGAACTTGTGTTTAGATTTGTTCTCATTATGTGGTCTGCATATAACACGAGTTAAAACCAAAAGTCTACTTTCTCATACAAAACACATTTTCTTGATCCCAAATTCCTCTTAACAGTTAAAAAAACAGAAGAAAACAATAAACCATCACATACCAAAACAAAAACAATTTACCACTATGGACTCCTTAATTTGATTTGTACCAAAATTAGTAGCACAATTACATACAGAAAAGGGCACACCCATCAACATCAAGCTCCTCTTCCTCCAATGGAAGATTGGTCTTAGCAGTGATTTACTTTTAACAATATAATATTAACCACATTTTTCACACTGCAAATGAAAAGACAGAACAAGAAGGGCTGGAGGTAGAGGTGACAACTACTCATCCTCCAGAGCATTTTTTTTTTTTTGCCATTATTTTCAGACTTGGTTGAAGCACTGAAAAGGCTACATTTTGTTTGAAACATTTCTCTTCACCGTATTTTTCCATCCTAAAACCTTCCATTAACAGGTACTAGAGAGGAATCTACACACAGCTACACACAAGCAAACAAAAAAAATATCATTAAAACTTGTTTAAATCGTATTCCATATTCAAACATTTGGGGGGCACCGTAAGAGGAAAGGCTAACAGCTACCCTGAGGTTACAAAGGCATTACCTTGATCTGCTTCCTGCCCGGCAGGGGCTCAGTGCTAATGATCTTCACAATTACTCCACTCACAAACTGGGGCCCCATTGTGTTAGCCTTGACAGGAGGGGCACCATCTTCATTGGTGGCTGATCAATTTGAAAAAAGGAGAAAAAAAATCACATTTATCAGTTTGACAAGCCAAAGTCTCTACAAAAGCACATAAGCAAAGTGATGTATACAGAAATGAAAAAAGTATATATATTTTAAAATAATGGATCCAGATTCCTCACCAAAGTCATTGAGTTCAAGAAAAAAATTGTAGGTCCACAAGCACACGAGAATATTTTTTTTTATTCTATCCATCACAGTTAACAATCAAATCCTGAACTCTATAGTGATTTAAAATAAGTGACATCTGTTATCAAAGTTAGTGAGCAGTAAGAGAAAGAAGATCCTGAGAGGGGGAGGCGAGGAAACAATTCTATTTCAGAAAAATAAACAAGTAGAACCAAGAACATGCAACTTCTAGCTATAAACCTGACCAAATCACATTATAAGGCATTTTTGAATGCCTTAAAGTAATAGTTTTGTAAACCTTGCAAGGGATGGTTAAACAACACAGGCCAACATTACATCAAGAAACTCATTCTTGATTTATTTCTCCAAAGCTTTTAAAATTACAATTACCTAAAAAAAATCTCTGTTTAACAAGTGAAACTGGAGCATTCTTGCACCACTTGTTTGCTTATAAAATTCCTTATTTCTAAACCAATCTAAATTAGGGAAGGTTGGCATTCAGAGAATCCATCTACATTATAGGAAAATAAGTTTTATTTTTCTATGTTTCTGGAGGAGCAGCAACTTAAGCACCATTTATCCATATAGAAAGAAAAAGAAGAACAAACAGTTACATTTGCCATTTTTAGACTGAAGATTTTTTGGTGCACAATTGTTCGTTTTCATCTCTCCCACAGGCTCAGGTTTGATTTGGGACATTGTTTTCTTTAAGGAGGCCATACTGGCTTTTTGAAGAGCCAAATATTCTTGCTTCAAATCCATCCATTCAGTCCTGTAAAGAGGCAACCCAGGAGAGGTATGTCAGTTGTAAACATAAAAATAATGTTTAGAAACTCATCAGACAAATCTGTCTTACGATGGTGGCTTAAACTAAACTTGGCAAGTGGTGTAGATCTTTCCCATTAAAAGTCTTCTCACAGTTTGCTCATCTACAGCTTTGTCCATATCTGCATTTTTAATTTTGCTTTGCTTTAAACATTTCAAGCAAGTTAAAACAAGATTAACCTCATTTGTAGAGTGACTCAAATTCCCTATACATTCAGAAAACATTTAGAACAGAAGTAAACTGTATTCTGCTGGAACTACAGAGCGCAAAGGCACTATATTCAGATTTAATTCAGAGACAGCAAACTCTGAATTCACCAAATTAGTTCAGTGAAACCACTTCTGTGTCACTATATTAAGAATCAGTCATTTACTTTCTAGAAAAATCATTCATCGAAAATCAACAACTGGTTAAACTCTCCAAAAACCTACTGAGATAAGAACATTCCTTACTATTCAAATGCACTTCGTTTAAAAAATACCACCACATGGAAGCAATTTATATATTTACATACATTTAACATGGAGATGTTTCTGCAAACAGCTAGAGCTTTGCTCCACAGAAACACAAAGCCTATAGTGCCACTGTGAGAACGACTCATTGTTACCCTAATCTGTACTATCAAACAAGCTGATAGAGGATTTTTAAAGAGGAGGATATCTTGTGGTAATGGTTTTAGCTGTTAACATTGACAACTGTGTACTTCAAAAAAGCATCCAGACTCACCCAGGATCATACATTCTCAACAGAGCAAAGACATTAAAATAACAAAAGACCCACGTAATGATTCGTTGAGATAAAAAGGCACACCGTTCCATGGCAAGGTATGGTATAAATACAAGCACAAGGAGTTACTTGTTAGCTTGTCTCGAAAGAAGAGGAGACCGTGGGGAATGATTCAGGCAAGTATTTACAATGCTTATCCTCTTTTGATTTTTTTTTTTTCTTTTACTTCGCTAAAATTTAAAACTTGTTTCTTTGTATTTGCACTGTTCTCAGGATCCTGGTGGAAGACGACAAGCACCGCCGATAACTTATTTTTTTTGTGGACCCCTTTTACTTTAACATGGAGGTGCTTTCTGTGATTTTACAAAAGTAAGTGCTTCCATGTTTTAGTAGAGGTGAATCCTGTTCTCAATTCTGAAGTGCCGTCCACGACTTCGTTCTTATTTTGGTCAAGATTTTTCCCCCACCACACGATTACTTGGGCAAAGAGACTTTTGGCCAGAAGCAGATAAGGACGTTAACCAAGACAGTTTATGGTCTGTAGGCTCAGAAGAATTTTTAAAGGACTTCCTCCGCTTTAACATGGAGGTACCTGCTGCCTACAAAAGTAAGTGCTTCCATGTTTCAGTGGTGGTGGATCCTAATGTCTGAAGCATTTTTGTGAGAGGAGAAAGAAAAGCATTACAACACAGCGCTGACATGGTTTATTGCAGCGCTGGGTGCATGGAGATCTCCACCTAGCGTGCACCCAGCGCTGAAATAACCAATGTCGGCTTTTTAAACTATCATTTAGTTGCATGATTTGATTGTATTGTTACAGTAATTTTCTAGTTTCTTTTACAGAAAAATACAGTCCCCCTACTTAAGGTTCCCCACAACTTAAATGTGGATGTGCTTGCTTTGTTCTGTAAAGAAAGTGCTTCCATGTTTTAGTGATGGTGAATCCTTCCTTCTCAACTGGAAACTTTTAACTGGAATGTTGGAAACAGAAGAACAATTTAAGAGCTTCCTTTTTGGTTTCTGTGTTATGAGGGAGGGAGTGTGGGGCTTCACAATATTTCTACCATAATATCTGTAGAAAACATTACTTCGTTTTCCATCCTGTTTCTGTATTTGCACTGCATGTAGTCTTGTATACAGGGCAGAGTCCTAAAAATAACGCACTCAGAAGGATCCCCTCAACTTTAACATGGAGGTACTTGCTGGACACCTGAAAAAGTAAGTGCTTCCATGTTTTAGTTGTGGTGTCTCCTGAAACCCAACAGAAGAGGAACAGATGTTTAAAATTCTGGTGTTCTCAACTTCTTAACTACAGGCTAGTACTGTTGCTAATATGCAACTCTGTTGTATAAAAATTGGAATTGCACTTTAGCAATGGTGATGGACTGTCAGACATGCACACTGAGACTTCTTGTTTCAAAAGCATTGTGTAAAAAAGCCTTGTATAACTCTTGTGTATATACACAAATTACTTATAAAATGTGTGATGTATCAGCATTCAATTAAAAAAACAAACAAACACCATGAAACTACTCAAATTTCCTTAACCAAGGCAGAAGTACTCTTGGTAACTGAACATTTTAAAATTACAGCGCTCCCAAACACATTTACTGGGCAAAAAGGCTACCCCTACTATAATAAAAACTCAAAATGCAGACAGCAAAATGATAATAACTGGTAACAATAATATGAGGCATAATTTTAACCTGAAGTTCCAACACAAAGACGGAGTTTAAACCAAAGGAAACCAAATCAGTGAGTTAAATTCTTTTCACTTAGGCTTGAACTAGCATTACACCATCTGCTCATAAAAAAAGACTTTGATAGTAAGCCACATATTAAAACCTACTTTGAGAGTACTCTGAGTGGAATAACTTCTTCACCCATCTTGTGTCTTTCTTTGTGTTTTTTCTTATGCTTTCTTTTAGACTTTGAAAGTGATGTGTCTTTTTTATCACCATCTTTATCATCTTCCACAGGAATTTCTAAATTAAAAATCCAAAAGGAAAGTTTAATATGGAGGCAGTAGACAACTGCAAAGTCTCCTTTCCCACCATTTTTCTTTGCTGCCATTTCAAATAAAATTTCTAGTCCACTTTCCCAGCTGAGATCTCTACTGGATTTTTCTTGCACATGCAAATAAATGCAATTGCAATGCAGCTTTTAATCTGATCTACTGACATTTTTCCTTATCTCCTCTAAGAAACTGAGACCATCAGTTTCCTTTTGTATTTTAACCTTATCTAAGTTTAATCCATACTTTTGTATCTTCAGTGAATACTGAACTTCTTTGAACTATTTCTATTTCTGATGAGATTTACCTACTTCAGTGTTAAAGACCTTCCCTATTCTCCCTGTAGGTTATCTCCTTGAAATGACTCATTATCAGGTTAAATTTCAACAGCAGAAAATCCCAAATATTCATAAACTGACCTTGTTCTGTCTAAACTACACCAATTTTTACTTACTGACTCAAGCAGAGCAAACCACCAGTTTGAACGTTACCAATCTTTAATTCGATAAGCTTACTAGCCTTCAAGAGTTGTTTTCTTAACTATATATGTATTACACAGATTACATTGCAGAAAAAGCTGCCTTCCATTCACGATGTTAGCAATTTGCCTATCCTAAACCTTGCCCTCATTCCCAAGCCATTCCCATTCCCCTCATTCCCATCCATCTGGGACAGATTATGTCTGCCTTTCAGCTACTCATTATATAAATGATAGAGAAAAAAACATGCAGAGAACTTTACCATTAGAATCTTTTGGAGCTTCAGCTGTTTCTTCTTTTACAGGATGAACTTCATCCTTCTGAACAGTTTTCTTGACTTTTGCAACTGATATCTCACCATCTCCAGAACTACTTCTTTTTCTCTTTCCTGGCCTGGTTTCCAAAGGTATTTCTGAGCTTTCTGATCTGTCCCATTTTCTTTTCTCTCTCTTTGAGAGCTGCCTGTGAACCTCAATTCCCCCCATCTCTGAACATTCCGATGAACTCCTGTGTCTTTTTGATTTGGGTGCTTGCTCTGTTGTAGTGTTCACATTAGATTCCTTTGCCTCTACAGCTGCCTGTACATTGCCTTCTTTCTTCATTTTGGATTTCTTTTTTTTCTTCTTTTTCTTCTCCTCTATGTAAAAAAAAAAGTATATTTACAACTGCTAATGATTAACAACTGAGTTAGATTAACTGACCCAAGTAAACAGTTGTTATACCACTGGTCATGCTAATCTGAGATGTTAAATAGGTGTCTGCCTCTACCATCTCTAGCTACACAACTAAGATGCAACACACTGCCCCAAAGTTCCTCTCAGGCATTCTAATCAGAATTAGAAAAAAACTAAAAAGAACACATGGTCTTACAAAATGGGAAAAAGTCTTGTCACACATGCAGTTTGACTACAGGTTTCCCCAAAATACCTGTTTTCAAATTAAGAAAGGAGTTAAGATGTTATGTCATTGCTTCTTGTCTTTGAGAAGAAATACACACCAGCTTCCAGGCCAGCCAAGGACAAACATGAAAAAAAACTGATTTATATTCCCAGAAAAAGGAGTCACTCAAAGTGACCCTAAAAACTAGCTGCCCATTAAGAATGCTAACTTAAGCAGTAGGAAAAAAAAAATCCATTTTGTTCACAATACTTGCTTCAAAACTGTTGTGGGTAGGATGCAGCATGGAGCATTGTGAACATCCTTTAGAGGGGTTTAAAGCATTGCTCCTGTGTGACCTGATCTAGGTGTTCCTGCTCCAGCAAGGGGACTGGACTAGATGATCTTTCAAGGTCCCTCCCAATCCCTGATATTTTCTGTGACTGTTTAAAAGATTTTTTTAAAATATAGTCTTAATCCTAACTGCTCTAATGATATAACGAAGAATCAGTGACAATAATGAGGAACACAACTCATCAGTAGGTTTGAGAAAAATGTAGGAAGTTCTCTGATGGCTTGGAAATTGTATTAGGCTATCAGAAACAAGAGGAAAAATGATTCAGTGAATCAGAGTTAGTACATGACCCTGTTACGCAGCTTCATAAATTACAGTAGCTATATTTTATTGGAAACTGTGAATTCATGATTCTTCTTAGTAATATCCTCAAGGTTTATGTGATCATTTATAGACCATGTAAAGTGAATTATTAAATAAGCTGCAGAAAGTTCATTCTGCTAAAAGCTGCTTTGTTCAAAGGAAAATTGTAAAAACATGGTTTTCAAATTTCTCTCACTGAGAATTTCAATGATGAATGAAAAATAGCACAAGGTTTCCTCTGATGTCAGATGATCACAAGCTTATGTAAACAGCACTAAAGTTCAAAAATAATCTCTCGTGTCTGTACCTTTCTTTTCAATACTAAATATTACTAACACGATATCTCCAATTGCCTTTTGCTAGTGCTGAGTGTTTAGATAACACTTGTATAGTCTGTAAGCTGTTCTGCTGGCATAACAATGACTAATGATAACTGGCAAGAGGGGAAAAAAGATACTGAATTTCTTATCAAGCAGGAAGACAAAAAAGCAGAATCCTCCTACATTTGAATTTTACAATTCCATTTTAAGTCTGCGTTGGCCTAGAAAAGCAGCACTAAAAAAAGCATATTTATTTCTTCAAGGTTAAGAAATGCGAGATTAGATTATAACAGCAATCAGTTCAAAACTCTTCAGAGGCTGAAACACAAAGCATTTAGTCTTGATCCCACCAACTTAACACTTACCCACTACACAGCTGTTACTTGTGTTCAGTGCAGGGACAGGCTTATTCTTTACTGTTTTGGGAAAAATCCCAGGTTTCCGTGGCGCTTCTTCTGGAGGATTATTCAAAAACTTAAAAACAACACAAAATCCATCAATTAATTTTGAACAATCCACTTTTTTTTGTTAAGCAAAGAATCCCCATTCAAGTTAAAACCAGCAGTGTTCATTCAAGAAAAACGACACCCTCCGTGACTTTGGACAAGTTCAGAACTCACTTATTTCACATTATTAGTGTGACATATTTCTGCCTCTGTCACCATTATGATATAGGAACTTTTAAATTTTCAAATGTATATTTACAGCCAGTTAACTTGGAGCAACTATGCTTCTATCAAGAAATTTAGCTAGCCATTCTACTGTTATGGAGATCTCTAATTCTGTATAAGATGCCAATGCTAGCCAATAAAATTAGTTCAACACTGCCACCCCCCCCTCCCTCAATGACTCTATTGAATCTCCAAACATCAGAATTTAAACTTTTAAGGATTTATGGGATTGATAGCAATTCTGAGGGGAAGAGATCAGGACATAATTCCTGCTAGCTCAGGATTTCAGTTATGATATTTTGGACTTCACATACCGAAATTTCTATGTCCATATCACTGCCACACAAACAGGAAGAACGTTGACAGATGAGAGGTGCCACTACTCACCTCAATAGCTTTTTCCGCTTGCTCTTTAGTTTCAAACTCAACAAAAGCAAATCCCTTTGGATCACCAGTAGATTTATACCGGGGTATGCTGACATAAACTACATTACCACACTTCCCAAACACTCTCTCAATCCAACTGTGATTGACATTTTTGGGAAGAAGCTCCTATAAAAATAAAAAGAAATCTTGTTTTCTCAGTATTGCACTATCATTTTATCAGGTGGTTTACTGCATCTAATTACAGTTCTTCACAAAAAAGATGCTTGATGTAACGTTAAAAAAAACTTGATTGCTGTAAATATTCTTGTCAGCAGGTCATAACATTCAGACAGTAAAAAATGATCTGAAAAATGGATCTCTATCCATTCACCTAATCTTAACAAATAATTTGTATTGAATTAAACAGGTTCATCTTCTTCCCTTGACAGAAACACCAAGGTCTCACATGTCACTGCATCTTGGAAAGATAAACCATCTCTCTCCAGTTAAGAATTCTGAGAAAGCATAACTCTACACTGTCAGTCAATGGTCAAAACTAGTCAGTGTAGAGCACAAGGATTTGTTGTTGGTTTTTTGTTTTATATTGTTGAAAACTCAGGTATCACACAATTTAATTCCTACGGGCCACTGAAGAGGTACTACTCAACAAGCTTTTTAACACAGCAACACATTCTAGCAGCATGCAGATACAATGCCTCAGTTCCTCACAATTTTTCTTATCAAAGAAACATTCTGTTGTACCAATTCCTAAAGAGACTCAATTGAACACAATTTAAAAACAATACTCCCAGCTTCATGCCTAAATAAAGTAACCAATCTTTTATTCTTTTTTTTCATGACAAGTTACCACACTAGAAGCTCTTTGCTCTAAGAAATGCTATTATTCTATTTGGGTAGAAAACTCTTTACATGAACTTTGCCTGTTTGAGGAAAACATTTCACTGTGGTTTTGGTATAATACTGAAAAGCTAAATTTCTTTGAAACAATCTTATGATCAGTGACTTTATTTTTGACATATTTTATTTAAATATGTTATTTTTGTATCATACACATCTCATAAGCTTTTCATAATATTTTTCAAGTTTGAAAGCTTATGAGATGAGTACAATTTATCATTTCAAAGAAAGTTAAAGAAAACAGCTCAAATAAATAAAATAAATAAAAAATTCTTGAAAATGCAAACTAATGAACTTACTGCTCCTTAAAGGAGCACGGCTCCCCCTCATGGCTTAACGAGTAAAATGACTTAACGAGTAACACTGCTTTACAGTTTTACAATAACAAAATAAAGGGTGGGCATCTTACACACTAGTCTTTTAAAACGTGAAAAAAAAACAAGCAATACCCCTCTCCAAAAAAAAAACCAAAACCAAAAACAACAAACAACTACAAAACAACTCTGTACCTCTTCTGGTGATAAGGAGAAGATTCTGAATTGCTACATATTCTCCAAATAAGATTTGTATGAACTAAATTACAAAATACAAATAAGCTATTTTGACCTTACAGAAGAAGTTAAGATTAAAGAAAACCCAATTAACGATGTAGTTAGGTTATATCACTCAATAAATTGAAATATCTTCTCTGAAAAGTATGTAGAAACAGCATCTGAGAAGTTCCTGTCATCACAGCAGAGCAATACCATGATTGCTAGATAGCACTTCATGTAAGTGGCAAGTCTTTCTGGGTTTTAGTTAAAGAACACAATGATCAGAGTAAGCCAATTTCTATTTACCTGGGTGGGCTGGCATTTTGGACATGAATATTACTCATCTTCAACGAGGAAGCTTGGTGCCTGCTTGAAATTATTAACTGCAGGAAGACCTAGCTGCTAAAAGCTATGGGAATAAACCTAAATTATAATAGCCACAAAAAGATCAATTGAAGGCCTTCATACTGGCTTCAATTATATTAAAAATGCAAAGACTTTTAAATAAGTGACAGTACAACCATCAGATCTCTTCTCTTATTACCACATAAGTGACTCAACGATATGATAATAGTAGACCTACTCTGAGATCTAAAATACCACGTTGAGATGCAGCATAAGCTATTTTCATTTACGTTATTGAATCGTTTAACTAGTAAGGTTGCCACACTGTGCTAGTAGGAGTACTTAAAAACACAACCTTAACATAAGATCAGCTCACCTACGTAAATCCTGCAACTAAAATAATACCAGTGCTACAAAACCAGAAGCACATAAGTAACAGATTTTATAAAGAGGTTGTATTTTATGAAGCATGACTGATTGTCTTCAGCACGTGCTGTTTGATAAAACTATTTTTCTAAAGATTTGACTACATTAACATACTTCATAAACATTTATTGGTAACCACTGTTACTCCTCTAGCAACATTAATCAGAAAAGCCCAGTTAAAGTAGTAATATATGGATGAAAATACACCATTTCTAAGCTGGGATGTGAAATGGCTCTGCTCAGCATTTTAGATCAAGACAGTACTAGAAGACAGCATACCACATACCACACTAACCCCACTTCTATATTGCCCTGGTCTCTGGCAGTGATCATCTACTTTCTCTTTACTTCCTTTACTCGGCACAAGCAGTAGTAGTCAGACCTCCCTGTTCTAATAACAATATCAATGCACAGGTATTTCCAAAACAAAAATCTTTATTGCATTGAAAGTATATATTAAGCCTAAGCTAAGAGTCTCATCATTACAAGTTCAGTACACCTACAGTGCATCTCTCTCCTTTGCACTGCCCTTTTTTTTTTTTTAATTGAGAAAAAAATCCTTTGTTTCCTGTATTAAATCAATGATCTTGTCCAAGAAAATCCAACTTCTAACTCCGGTAAAACTACATGGCTGCTTTGTTGAATGTGTCATTCTTATTACTGTAATAATTTGCAATCATATTACAGCTTTAAAGATGTACAGTGGTTTTTGCACTCCAAAATACTTTGCAGCAAGAATATAAGTTTAAAGTAGTTGCTATAGCTAGAAATAAAGTGCTGTCATACATGAGGCTTATAAAACAGGTACAACCTTACCACATAGACTGTACGACTATCCACATCCTTTGGCTGTTCACCCAGGGGCTGGCGTCTTCTAATCCTAGTTCCTTCTAAGTCCAACTAGAATTTAACCAGAAAAAAGCATTTTCTGTAAGACTGATTACTTCAGTTCCACTATAACTACTAATCCAATAGCATCAAACACAAAAGAGTGAAATATTAAACATTCACCTCTACAACAGATGAACTTTTAACGGCTCGTGCTATCAATTTTCCATCAGTAGTCAATTTTTTCATTTTGTTGAAAGAAACAAGAAGTGATATGTCAACATCTGAGGAGAAAAAAAAAGGTGCACATGATGAAATTAATGCGATCAAGAAACCCTTATTTTTGTGTAATAACCAGACATCAATAACAAGCTAGAATTCCCATGAAAAGAATGTGCAAGTCATAACTACAGCATGCAACCACACTGCATACTGATGAGGATTTACAGAAAAGTGTTACCATCAGAATTCAAGTTTCAAGGAACTCTATATTTAATGTTTTGTTAAATGTTATCTATCAAAGGAATTTCTATCTCCCCTTTTACCTTCCAAATGATAATTGTCCTTGGAAAGAAAGAAAAAGCCTTTCTGATGTACTTTTACAGTACAGAAATAATTTGCATTGAAAACATGTTTCTCCTTCAAGGACTCAACTGAGTGTGTAACCTAACCTTTCCAATACAGTAGAGGCCCTGCTTTTACTTTAGCTAAGTCATGCTGCTAACATCTGAACAGAAAATTATGCAGTATCAGTCTTGGTTAAAAATTGTTCAAGACATCCAAACTCTAATACCCACAGAAAATGTAAAGACTGTTCCTCTGAACATTTTTTTTTTTTTAAATGACTTCGAGTTCAATGCAATTGAGAACTCCAACAAGTGATAAGAAGATTAGACTTCTCACACAACACGGACGGCCTAATGATTTATACTTCAAACAAGTATGGAGTCCTTAAGAAAACAAAGTAAGAACACTTATGGAATCTGAAATAGATTATTTCTTTTGCTGGAAAAGGACTGTGTCTCTCTCTCTATAGATATAACACAACTGATGTAATTATCCATCTGGAGTAACACAATTGAGCAAATGTGCTGATAGATCGTCCTAACCACAAATTTACTATACTTAAAGCAAAAAGCAAATACTTGCAGCTAACGTGCAAATTAACTTCTGCCTCAGAATGTGTCAAGTTGTTTCAAAATCAATGTCTATCTCCTAATCTGAAGTCAAATGAACCTTGTCAAAAAATTGTCAGCAGAGAAGAGACCTATAAAAAGCCCCTATAAAAGCAAATGCAGAATCTCTCACATATCAAATTTGTCCAAGAAAGAGGAACAAAGTATATCAACCTGAAAAAGTGGCATTCTCATTCCTGCATACATCTAAGGGAAATAATGACCCCCGTTTATACTAAAAATATTTCTTTAAAAATCAGGTCTCTCAAACAGTCTCTACATCTGTTGCAGATGCCTCTGATTTACTTCTACAGCTGGTAGTAAAGGAAAGCAAAAAAGATACATACAAAAAACTATTAACAAACTCTAATGTTGATTTCCAGTATACATCTGCTTTTTTCCAGACAAGCAGACATGCACCTAAAAATAAACTTAACATCACCTGCAATATAGCAAAGAAGAAAATCAAAATCACCTCTGTTTACTGACATGCAATTAATACAAACTTACATCCATCTCTGGACTTTTCTATTTGTTCTCGAAGAAATCTATCTTTGTGGAGATTAACATCGCCAAACCAGAAATCCACCTGTTTAGCTATATCTGCAAGCACCTGTTTAACCCTCGACCTCTTCTTTTTCTCCCTCTCTTTCTTCTGTTCAGTGCTTTCTTCTTCCATGGCTTTGTCTCTTGCAGCTTCAGTCTCCATTCCCGTCATTCTGTCAATCAAAAATTAAATATAACCTTTGAGAAAATCAAAGTAATGTTATGGCATGGAACAAATACTGCTCTTCCACGCAATAATTTTCAGAAGTTTTATCACATGTTAAGGAGCCTAGCTTTATGCATTCCCTATAATAACATGAGCCGTTCAATACTGCGTAGCATAGAAAAATGCCAAATACAAAGAAAGAGAGAAACTTCAGGTCACAGAATAACTGTGTAGTGAAGACTAAGCTGAAACCCAAGTCTCACAGCTCCCTGCAATGCCTTCTAGCCACAGCAATTCACTGCAGGCAGGTTGGTACCAAACCACAGGCTTTCCATTGAAAATTTGTTCTATTTTGTTAATCCAGAAAGCTTCATGAGCAGCCTGCTCTCCCCATTAGATTACTAAAGAAAGCTTTTGAGTTTCAGCCGTGACATCTACAGTTTCAACTGTTTTCATGCACTGTCAGAAAAGCAAGGCTATTAACAAATATGTTACTGAATTATATGAAGTACCTGTGGAGACAATTAAATGTCCTTCAATAAGGCAAATTCCTTGTTAGCAGAGAAGGAAACAACCCGTTAAAGGGAGTTTACAAAATCCATCTAAAAGTAGATCTTTGCCCCCCAATAAGTACATTTTCTTAGAGCTGAAAAAAGGACAGAACTTACTTGATCTTTACGTCTTCCCAAGTGTCCCAGTACAAACCATTAGAAAGATTCCAACAAAAAAAAAAAAAAAGGAAAAAAACAATGCAAAGAACTACAAATCAGAAGCTACCCTTTTACGTAGAAGGCAAAGTAGAATAAAAAAAGCTAGGTTATCTAGGCAACTTCTGAACAGGCTGGCCCGAAGGACAAGACTCAGCAGGCATATATTGTAAACCCAGCGTTTGCAAGCAGGTTACATTAACACACAGCTGCAGATGGGCTCACCGCAAGAACATACAGTAAGATTTCCAAATGAGAAGCATCTATTAACCTTTATTACAAAATACAATTCCCATCCTTTTCGTAAATCCAGGTGCCATTCAGTAAGTGCTACACTTACACATCTTTCTTTGGTTGGAGATCTTTCACCAAAAGTCACTGATTTTAATGGCAAATCAAGTTCTGTTGGAACTTTGGAATCGAGCCCCTGCAAAAAGGGACTAAACCACAGCAGGTGACTTGAATTTACAGCTTTACTTGGAAAAAATATCAAAACTTCTACATAGATCAATTCACCTTTTTTTTGTCTCATGTTTCTGCTCACTGAAGGTATGCAGTCATCCTAGAAAAATGCCAGAGTACTTTACTCAAGCCAAGCAAAGCAATACTGGCAAAAGCAGACAGCTTTTAAAAATAAAATTTACACAAAAAATAAAGCGATTAATATGGAAATCATCATTTGAAAGACTTCTCAGCTCTCCGTACACAACATAAGGAAACAAAAGTACAGCCATCAGAGAGGAAGCTGACATCTGCAGCGGGACAACAATGGAGATGGTCTTCAAACTATTGTGCAAATCGCGCCTCCTTAGCCGGATATCAGTTTCTCTCCCTGCTGTGAACTGACCACTCAAGACAGTGAAAGGGCAATTACCTTGAAAAGATAAGCCAGGTAGAACTCCCAACTGAAGTTCAAGCTACATTCGAGCCCTTCAGCAACTTACATTAATTATCAGCACAACATACCACTTCACTAAAAGCTAGTGAGTTACACCATTACAAGATATTTTCTTTAGTTGAACAGTATTTTATGACCCCACTAACATGTAACAAATCCGGCTTATGTACAGCAGAGCTTTATTTTAGGAAGCTATCTAAATCATTTCATACATTTTGAGTTACTCGGGAAACACAGCTACAAGCTGTATTCTGCTCTGTTTTACTCCTCCTCCACCCCCATACCTACTTTTAGGCGCTGCTTTAGGAATAAAGCTTTGCAAACATGGCTTTGGGGAGCCTGGAACTGGAGCAAGTGTCAGCTATGAATCTATTATTAGAACCTGTATACAGTTTTTCAGTAGTGAAATACACCTGAGAGTTCACTCAGCATTTAAGAAAACATTTGGATGTCAGGGGGAAGTTCTTTGCTGTGAGAGTGGTGAGGTGCTGGAGCAGCTGCCCAAAGAGGCTGTGGTGTTCCCTGGAGGTGTTCAAGGCCAGGCTGGATGGGGCCCTGGGCAGCCTAGGCTGGTATTAAACGTGGAGGTTGGTAGCCCTGCATGTGGCAGGGGGTTGGAGATTCATGATCCTTGAGGTCCCTTCCAACCAGGGCCATTCTGTGATTCTGTGAAAACTCTGCTGATAGGAAAGCATATCACTAACTCATAGCACTTGCTTTTTCACCGGTATTCTTTCAGCTCGCAATTAATTTCGCAATTCTCAACACGGAATGCTGCAATGTCAGGATGTAAGGCAGTCCACGGTTTTGCTGCCTGACCAGCTCTCGCACTGCCAGCCTCACAACCACAAGCACTGTTCTCACAAACAAAGTAAATCAGAAGAAAGCAAAAGCTGAAGTCGAGATTTCAGTCTATTAAAACTACACAGCTACAGCTGTTACCTTTCCTTAACAGAAATTAAATTATCAGTGTGCAAGAAAGGAACCAAGAAAAGGAAGAATAACTCATCAGAGGGAAAAAAAAAAACCAACAAAATGATGTAAATCAAAATGATACAGATTCACACAAATCTATGATGACATACTTACATCCTTTTAGAAGGCAAATATTAAATTATACAGGCAGTAAATTTCAGAGACAAGTTTCAAATTTAACTGCTGTTACAAAGATACCTAGAGAAATGTGACAACATCTGTCATACAAAAGGAAAGGAACAGGGGTCCAGTTGTAAAACATCTGTGATATCAAGCACTGATATCAAACTTGCTTGCTTACTGTGGGCCTTTAAGCATCAAGATGAGAGGGGGGACCGTACAAAACGTGCTTTATACTGTGAATGCTTCCATACTAACTGACAATAATTCCCCTTCCGGACAAAATAAACGCAACCATGTAGCACGCCTCTAACTGCTTTTATAAATGTACTACTCTGCAGACCACCCTGGGCATTCCTCGCTACACGCAAAGGGAGAGCTGCACCTCTCCGAATTCATTTCTTACCCTGTAATTTCAACCTACAGAAAATGACGTGACAAAGGTCAGAAGATAGCACATGAGGACTTGCACAGTTTGCTTCATTATCTATAAAACAGACCCTACAGCTCTTTCACCAGTCCAAGGCATGAAACCAGTACGACCTTTTAAAGTGACAGCAGAGTTGTCTGCCACTTGTCACAAGACACGGCGTGTGCTGCGCCTGGGACCAGCGCACACGGCGGTGCTGCCGCGCTCAGCCCGTCCCCTCACAGCGACCAGAGCCGGGCAGCGCCAGCTCCGCTCTCACTTGCTACACTCCTTCCTTGCATCTCGTTCTCTGCCGAGCCAGGGCAGCTCTCGCACCTGAGAAGCCGTCATATTGCGGTGCTTCTCTCCTGGATGCACGAACTGGCTCATTCACGGAGGCGGAGCGGGAGCGGAGCAGCAGGCAGCGCACGGGACACACGCACAACAAGACGCACCGATGCCCCGTTAGCGGCTGCTGACGGAGCGCCCCGGAGGCACCGCACAGCCTCGCCTCCCTTCTCCCGTTTCAAACAAAGAGAAGAAGCAGATTCTCCTCGCTACGACCTAACCGTTACCAGCGGGACCAGCCAGCCACCTGTTCCCGGGGAACGCGGGCGGTGCGGGCCGACTGTGGCTCTAAGGGCGGGCGGAACGCCTCAGCCTCACGCCGCACTTAAGACCGCAACCGCCGCCCGGCACGCGTCCCGCACCCAACGGCGCGGCGCGGCGCCGCGCCGCCCCGCCCCGCGAGCTGCGTCCCGCGCATGCGTGCGGCAGCGCCCCCTTTTTGCGCCGCCGCAACCGCCCCCCAACGGTCACCCCCGCCGCGCGTTACTGACCTGCCGCGGGGCGGCGTCGCCGCGGGGACACCGGGCCGCACCCCCCGCTTCTCGCAACCGCCTTCTTCTCCCTCTCCCGTCTCTCAGCCGTCACTGCGGGCGCGACGCTCGGCCCCCGCGGAGAGAAAAGCCCCGCGGAGCCACGCGCGCATGCGCGGAGTGGGAGCGGCCGCGCCTCGCGTGGCGCACGTGATTTCCTCTCGGCGGGTGGGGTGAGGCGGCGGGCTTTCCTCGGCGCCGTCAGGGCGTGGTGACGTCAGGCGCCGTGGCGGGAAGTTCGGAGAGCGGCGGGACGGCGGCGGCCGCCTCAGGTGCGCGGCGGCCGTGGGGCGCTTCGGGTCCCGAGTGGGTGGCGGGGGGCGGTGCTCCGGGGGCGCGTAACGCGCTGGGTAACCGCTGGGCCGCGCGTTTGTGTGGGCCTCTCCGCGTTACGTCGCTGCGCGTCCCGCTCCTCCCGTGCTCGGAGGGCTGAGGGAGCGCTGCCGATCCCCTCGGGGCGGCTGTTGCTGCGCTGTCGCTGTCAGCGCGTCGGGGCGCAGCCGCACGGCAGCCGGCTGCGAGGGCCGGCCCTGCCCCCTCGGTCCCGCACGCATGGCCGCTCCGCAGTCCGGGAGCTGGTGAACCGGTGACAACGTTCTTCTGTTAGCGGTTTCTGGCTTTATTAAACAGCGGTTTATTTTGAGCCTTTCCCTGTCCCTCAGGTTGTGAAATTAGCTGTTGAAGGACCATTCTGCCGCACCAATGGCTTCTCAAGAATTTACTGTAAGTTTTTTAACACGATGTCGCTAAGTAAAAATCAGTCAAATGACACTGCTGTGTTATTTATTTTTTTAATTTATGATTGTTCCAACATCTCGCCCTTTTACATCAGGTGTTATACACTCACCAAAAAATGAAAAAATCAAAAACGTGGCAAGATGGAATTCTGAGGATTAGACCTGGAGAAAATAAGGTGAGCGTCTTTAGATTTAATGTCATCTGCTTGACAGTCAGTGGCCATTTAGTCGACCTCTGAAGTAAAACTGTTTTTTTTAATTCCATTTATTTTTCCTTGCAGGCAATGTTGCTTGATGATAAAGGACAATATTTGGAGAGTATGTTTGTAAAATCCCAGGTATATTTTATTTGGAGCTTGGTTTTTATGCTTATTACTGTGGTTTGCATTTCAAATTCCTGTTTGGTGATTAAGATGGTGCTTTTTCCCCAGCATTCTGACAGTTGTAGTGCAAATAATAGAAAACTAAAAATGCTTTCAATTGTTGATAGAACTTACTATTGCTTTTCCAGAACCAATATAGAGGATTCACAGAATTACACTGGTTGGGTAAAAGCAGCATATCATAGTAACGTATTAAATGAACATAACTAGGTGCTAATGTTTTCCATTATTAATTAATCTAACTACATATACAATGGTTGTGATGTGCTGGGTATAAAATGTTACATTTCTAAAAAATTTATACTTGAGTATATACAATATTTAGAAGATCTGTAGTTTCCTAAATTGCACTATTACATACACACTATTGCATTCTCTTTTCCTAGGTGAATTCTGGAGATAATTTAGAAAGTGAACGATATCTGATCATGGTTGAAGAAGCAAAAATGAAGGAAAAATCTTGTGAAGATCAACCAAGGAAAGCTGAAAAAGTAGACATGAATAGACGTGGTGTAAAGTCTGGAGTTCTACCTCCAAGGCATCTGTCTGTTGGCTTAAAGAGGAAGTTTACAGTATGTCTGTTTCAAAATTTGTCTGACATTAACGTACATTTAAAAACAGAAAAGGCAATTTTTAAATGGAATAGTAAATATATAGATAATGTCTTCCTACCTTTTTTTGGAACTGTAAGTCAAGTCATGGTACCAGTAGCTATTTTTTCCAAGACTCTTTAAATCTCTATTTAGTTTAGTATTACTATTGCTAAAGCTGCTGTGAAAATTGCAAGGATCTTGATTATTTTTATACACCCGTGGAATTGTTATACATGTACTATTTTATCTGAGTCAACCAAGACAGTTTGTTGTTGGAGAAGATTGAGAGGGGAATCTGTCACAAAGTTATCTCTATATATTTATATATATATATATAATATATATATAAAATATATAAAAATATATTATATAAAATATTTAAAAGGCATGAGCCAAGTGGATGGGGCCAGGCTCTTTTTGGTGGTTCCCAGACACAGAACAAGGGGGTAATGGGCACAAACTGCAAAACAGGTAGTTCCCTCTGAGCCTGAAGAAAAACTTCTTTATTGTGAGGGTAACAGAGCACTGGAACAAGTTGCTCGGAGAGGGTATGGAATCTTCTCTGGAGGTACTCAATTCAAGACTCACCTGGAGGCTTTCCTATGCAACTTCCTGTAGGGAACCTGCTTTAGCAAGGGATCGGATTAAATGATCTCCAGAGGTCCCTTCCAACTCCTATGATTCTGTGAATATACCTTAGGGAATGTGCTCAATTTTCATCTTTTGCTTATGAAATGTGAAGTTGTTTTCTGAGTAGAATTAACTTTAAATTCCTCTTGTAGGGTTTCCAAGGGCCACGTCAGGTTGAAAAAAAAGCATCAACAGCAGAAGATGGAGAAAGAATGGCAGTATTGCCTATATCTGAGCAGAGTCAGGATCCTTTTCCATCCAGGTTTTATATTACCTCTCCCTTATTTTCTACTATTTACAAGAAGAATGCAGAAACAAGCTTATCTGCAGGCTTGCATGAAGATGGAGGTACAGATAACAGAGATCATGTGACTCCCTCCTCAGTAGTTTCACTTCCATTTCTTCATACATGTAATGAAATAGAGAAGAAAAATTCTGATCAGTCCACGGTAAAGCCAGAGCCTCCTCTTATTACTGGGTACACCGAGTCTAGTAGTTGGACAACTGGTCGTGGGGCAGTGTCACAGAACATCAGGAGCACAGCACAGATCATAGCTCTTTTGAAATCTAAACCAGAAGTCTGCAGAGAGCAAGCAACATCTGAAGTCACAGAATGTCATAGATTTCAAGCACTGGAAAACATAAATAGCTTGTATAACCTAAAAAGCACAACCCTGCCAGCCTTTTCTGTCAACTCTGACAAAAAGATTGCTCAAAATATTCAGCACTTGCCTTTTACAAAGGAAATAGTAAATGATAAAAAGGAACGTTTGCTTATAAATTCATCTGAACCTTGTGATAAAGAAGGGCAAAGACATGACAAAAACGCTAATAGTTTAAGCCAAGATTTACAAGATCCCTGCAGGACAAACAGTTCTTCACTATCTGAATCAACCATAAGCAGAGTGAGTGACAGCCTATTTGTCTCTTCTTGTTCAACAAGTCCAGTCACCTTTGAAAAACCTCTCTCCAGATACAAAGAGCATTTGGCAATTAATGGTCTTCAGGATAATTCAATCAAATCTCAAAGTGACCTTCAGCTGAAACAAAATTCAGAAAGAATGCCTAGTGACTTAGAGCTCTCTGAGGATGTAACAGTGACTGAAAATGGAATTGCAAAGCAGGGATTAAGTGCATGTGGCAGAGACTGTAGTCCAGACAAACAGGTGATGGAGGTTAATTTTGACCTGTTGGGGGCTTTTGATTTTCATGATATGGACAGTGGAGAGCACTGTGAAAGAAATAAGAAAGAGCTCACTGAAGACATGCTTTCAAAAAGCGCAGATTGCTTAGAGGGAGAAGACAGGGCACAAAATACTGCATTGAGACTTAATTCTTGCTTTGAAGTGATGACACACTGCAAAAAGGAAGAAATCGAGTGTTCAACATATGATGTAGAAAATGATGGCAATCACTGTACTGTGCAAATGCCATTACAGATTTGTAACAATGTTACAGATACAGAGAGAAGTATGGAAGACTCTTCAAACCAGACCAAAATTGAAGTGGAGCTCCTGGATGACAGAAACAACTTAAAAGAGATTAAAGGAAGCCAAGGAAGTATTGAAGCCGTGAACAATAAGAAGGATCTTGTTGGCTGTGCAGCACTTACCATTAATGGCACATCAGGAATAAAAAGCAAGCACTTTGATCTTTTTCCTGTTGACACAAATGTCAAATGTCACCCTAAAACTGGAATGTTTAATAAAACTGAAAATGTTTCATGTACTGCTTCCAGCAGTGTAATTTCTACAGCAGAGGGACAGACTGAAGATGATGTTATACAACTTGAATGCATGAGATCCCCAGATCTTGATTTAGAACATTTTTGGGGAACTAAAATTGATTACATCAAATCAGATGGCCCTGTGCTGACTTTGTCACAAAACTCTGAATCTTGCTGTGGCTCATCCCAATATATTACAGAAGATCATCAAAATCTGTCTGGCATTTTGAATAAGGAAAGTACTCTTATTTCCAGAAGTGCTATCTGTCCTTTAGGGAAAGGTCGTTCAGCTTCAGAAGAAGCAGAAATGAATGAAACAGAGTTGGAAAATCTAGAGAGCATGAATGCTGCTCAAGGAGCCTGCAAAGGTGAAAGAATAGAAATGGATTGCCTGAAATCCATGGCAAAGGCTGAAAATTCATCAGATCTTCCTGACTTGGTAAACAATATCACTCTTCTAAGAGCTTTGTATCAATGTAGCACAGCACTAGACAGCTTACAAATGATGAAGGAAAACAATAGTGTGTTACATGAAGCAGAGACTTCTAAAGAGATACTTGAACTACTTACCAAAGATGAAGGTTAGATCAGTTTCTATTTCATGACTGACTCTTCCTGGTTGACTTCTGAACTGCCATCTCTCCTGCTGAACAATAAACATACAGAAGTCATACTTTTATAGCAGTACGTTACGAAAGCTACATCTCACAATGTTCAGCCTTTAAGGCACCAGTGTGGCCGCCAAGTCTGTTTCCCTGTTTTATTTAATGCAGTTAACTGTACAGTTTTTACATGGGGAATGAGTGCACAATCATTAAATTATTCAGATTTTGTGTTATGTAAAGTGACTGCTGTATCTTATTATGCTTTTCCATGTCTTGTAGCTATAAAACGGTTTACAGAAATGCCTTACTCAGAAAGTATACAGGCATCTTCATGCGTTGATTCTTCTGGCAATTTGGTAACCAGTTTTTGATTACATATATCTGTTGCTACAAAATATATATGTATTTTTACCAAACCTCTGGATCAACTAAGTAAACAAAACATGTTATAGAATCATAAAATTGCTCAGGTTGGAGAAGATCCTTAAAGATCATCATCTCTTCCAAACAGGAAAAAAAGACTTTATCTAAAATTCTTCTGCTTCTCCCTTTTCATTTGCAATACCTTCTGTTTTAGAAGTACATGAGGTCTTTGGAAAAATCCTTGGATATATGAGCTTATTTTTTTTACTCTGAAGGGTTATTAAAACTGTTAAGCTAATTAGCTTTTGATACTTTTATAGCAGCCTAACTGTAAGATTGATTTATTGCAGAAAACTGAGCTCTGTGTTCCACTGAAAGCACTGGGCCAAAGAGACCCTAGGACACCTGACTGCCAATGGAAGGTACAATTTCTCTGTGAAACTGAAGTGTGATGAACACTGTTAATGTTCAAGCCAGTAGTTTAGTATTTTCAACGTATTACAGTAAGTTCTAATAAATATTTAGCCAACTTCTCAGATCACGTTGTATCAGAATGTAACAACTTTGTGTTGACAGAGATTTGTGCAAAAGCTTTGTTGCTGCTGAATTGTGGGTCAGCAAGATACAGATACCTTCAAAAGCATAGACTGTTCTTCCCCCACAGTTTTGAAGAGGTTATTTTTGTTGTATCCCTGAAAAGTGCTTTGTTGGCTGTAGATAGTTCCTGAACAGTACTTATTTTCAGTTAATAATTCCAGTGTATTGTGTAGCCTGTAGAGTTTCAAGGGCACCAAATAAAGGGATCAGCATCTAGCGAGATAATGTTGAGAGCTCCCTGCTCACAGCCAGGATGGCAGCAGTACCTAGAGAATATGGAGTTTGCAGCTGAGAGATTTTTGTCACCTCCATTTTCATGCAATTGTGTTTTTTCTGACTTCAGAGAGGTAAAGCAATTTTTTCCAAGTTATTCTTGTTAACCTTAGTGCAAGAACCAAATGTAATACTGCAATTAGGCATAATTAATTTTACTTATTGTTGCAGAGTTATGTGTTTGCAACATGTAACTTAGATTGAAGAATCATAAAAACTATTTCATTTAAAGAATTTATAATGTATGTGATATTAAAAAAAGAGATTCCTTGAAGGGAAGAGTGACGATGAGGTTTTGTAGCAGTTATTTTTGGTGCATTTGAAATTTTGTGTATAGTTTTTGGAGAGTTTCAGAACAAAGATTAAAACATCCTTTTTTGGATGATGAGAATTTATTATTACTCCTCATGGATGCAGAGAAACATGAGGTGCAATGTTAAATAAACCATATTTTTCTAACACTCTAGGTATTTCAGTATTGACAGTGATGGAAGAAAACTGATCCTTCTTTTTTTCTCCAATTCCAAAATGGGAGAATTTGCATTTTGTAATTAGAAATGAGATCTTTGCACAAAGATGTTATTTGTAAGGAGGATAAAGAGTTTAAATTTCTAACAAGATTTTACTGATACTTTTTTGATACAGTCTCCAGATTCAAGAAGTCTTCATGAGGACGGTGTGAACTTTATCAGAGAGGAGAATTTTCAAAAGAAGTTTAACATTAAAGACTCAGTAGTAGGTCACTCCTGTAAGTGAAAGCAAATGTAGAACGGCAGTCATTGGCATCTGAACAATTATTCTGCCTGACTTCTGTCCTTTGCATGTTTTGCCTAGCATCAGCATTGAATGCGTGTTCTGAAGTTCCACAGTGGATGGTGTCAAGCTCACCATCACATTCTGATTTGGGAGGAACACAGTGGACCTCATGGGAACCTGGCAAGGTGTGACTTGACTCTGTTGTAGAGCTTTTTGGTTTTACTTCCTCTCTGTTCATGGTACCAACTTCATGTCTAATTTGTTACTTTTTCATCTTGACTCTGAGACATTTCAATTGTCTAGAATGATAAGAGGGAGAATAGTGACAAAAGAGCTATAATCAAGGGTAGTTTTTTCATTTTTTTTCTCCACTTTTTCTTCCCTCTGGTCATTCACTTAAAATGTTAATTCTTCATTCTGTAGATTATTTCATCAGTGCAATTGAATTCCTCGGTTTCTCCAGCTTCAGGAAAAAAGGGAAGGGTTCAAGACATTCAGGAACCTCTGATTTACAGGAACCTACCAAGTGATTCAGAACTTTCAGAAAACATTTTCAGTAAGAGATTATAGTTCATAATTGTACTTCATAATGTTTTTCCTACAAAGTCTGTGATGATTTTTGAAGCATTGTGAGTTGTTCTATTAGAAAAAAATCTGAATCTTGAAGTACATTGATATGTCTGTATAACTACACAGTTTGGTACACTTTTTTTCATACATGTGTTTCAGATTTCTAAGCACAATTTTCTATTCCATTCCCTTTTTTTCCAAACCACCTCAATTAGCCTACTTTTCCATACTTCCCACCCATATTTATTCCATGGGAGAAACTTGAGTATACAGATCCAATTGTATAAAGAAAAATTACTTTCCTGTTCAGAGAGAGAAATAAGGCTGTAAGCAAAACTTCTAATTCACATTTATGTTTTCACTTAATCGCCTGCTTTAGTTTGAATCCATGTTCAGCTGCCTGCTAATCCGCTTTCAGTGATTACATGGACACTTATCACTGACTGCCACTTCTTACTGGTAGTGAATTTAGCCAAAGTGATGATTTTGGTACTAGAAATCTTTTTATCTGCATTAACATTAATTTTGTACACTTTTTTGTAAAAAGGAATAGATATTAAGCTGTTTGTTTTCCATTTGGCTTCTGTCACTGAACTACCAAAATTATCAGATTTACAACTTCCACAGCAGATATTCAATTTGAAAAATTTCTACCTTTTACTTACAGAGAAGTAGAGTGCTTATAGAAATGTGTTCAGAATATACAAATTAAAATAAAAGAATCATTTTTGAAATCTGTCATTTTATGTGGAAATGTAGTATGGATGGCACAGTAGAGGGGCAATAGAAAGAACCTGTCAGTTATAAGATAGGTTGTAAAAGGAAGTACTTCGGATTATTTCTTTAACTTTAGATGCACAAAGAACTAAGATAATATGCCATCTGCAAGTACACAAAGTTGCTTATAGGATGTATTTGCTCTACAGCATGGGAACAAGACAGCTATCCAGAGGAATGCACCTCCACAGTTAAAACGCAAACTCCCCCTGTCACTGTTGATGCCACTGAGAAGATAACCAACACAGATTTTTCCCTAATCGACAGTGAGGAGGTCCAGCAGTCTAATGGCTTTTCAGTAGTCAGTTTGAACAACAGACCAGCAGTGTTTCCCATGAGTGCTTCTGGCCCTGAGGACAAGAATTATGAAACCTCTGTGTTTGAGGAGTGTACGGAAGACAGACAAAGGAAATCTGTGCACCCAGTACTCTCAAATGTGACTTCACAATATAAACAAAGCAAGTGGCTGAAATATCTAAACAGCACTCATTGTGACCCGATAACTCAAAACAGCAATGATATGGAAGTGACCAATGACATCTATGCTGAGAATGTCCTTGGAATGCTGCTGGGTGACACAGGAGAGAGCCAGAGCAGCACTGTGAACAGCAATGCTCCCAGCTCTGTACCTCTGCTGATAGCAAAGAGCACGCTTGGTGAATGCTGTGCAGATAGCAGCAACCAAGATTTGATTTCAGAGAGGAAGTTACTTTCTTGTCGCTTAAATCAGACTCCTTTAACTGAACCAGCACAAAAGGTGTTGAATCATTTGAGCTGTCGCACTGTAACAGGAGATGTCCAGGTGTGTAACTGTTCAAGCAGATACAGTTTAACAGAAACACATTTTTCTGGACAAAGCAACTTAATTTATCTGATTTCCTGCAAGATATTATCAGTATGATAGGATGTTTCTGTGTATGTAGTAGCACAAAAGAGGCTCTGCTACTAATGGAATCCTTAAGCTGTGTGTCCGAGCGTTTATGAAGATAATTCCTTGTTTCACATGGTGCCAGATTCAGATTTTTTTTTTTTAAAGTCTGAATGCTGATGGCAAGGAGATGATAAATCAGTACAATGGGCTTTTTCATATTTTGTTGGTAAGAACACATTTCCAATTCTTAATTGTGAAATCAGCATTATTTTCGTGAACGTCCACATCCTGCCTCAAAGTACAGTCTCTAATTTTAAGATACTGCAAATATCATAATTTTAATAATGGCAACACAGGTTATGACATTGAATAAGAGCCTACAGAATTAGCAGTTGGCACAGCTGCTTGTGACTGTTAGACTATTTTTTTTTTTTAAAAAGGAGAATATTGGAGAAAATAAAAACAACAAAACAAACCTATGTTCTTAAGAATGCAAATTGTTTTGCCAGGAACAAATTTTAACTTCATGTGCATCAAAAATGATACTTCCAGCTCATTATGCTGCAGTTTTCAAGTCTATTTAGTTTATTCCTCTTGAATACGTGTTTCTGTACTTCTAATAACAAGTTCTGCAAATGTTTGTGCTACAGGAGGTTTGTATTTTGCTTTTGAAAAACTTCATCTTGAAACTTCTGGTTACAGAAAAAAGGCCCTGAAAAATCTGACTGTTTTTGATACATCTGTACAGTAGCCATTTATGAAAATTTGTCTCCCTCAGGATTTTGCAAGCTTTTAACAGCCTATTTATTTATTTATTTATTTTTAGGACATAACAGTTTCTGAGTTGTCTTTTCCTAATGCAGATAAAGTAAACCATGCTAATCTCCCTAAAAGAAAGATTGCCATACCAACTGAGTTTCAGTCTCATGTTCACTACAAACAGATTTTTAAAGCTGCTTTGACAGGTATGTCTAACACCATGCTATGTAAAATGCTGTCATTTGTACACCACGTATTTCTGAAGCTTCACAAAAGCAGGTTGAAAGGGAAAGATATAATCAGCATTGTCTGTGGGAACAACTGTTTGTATCTGAACTTGGATCTATACACATCTTTATATGTGTATGTATACACTCATGTATATACTTAAATATATTCAGTCTATACTCAAAATTGTAAAGACAAACTGAAAGATTAGTATACTTCTTTTTCAAAGATGCAACCTTGTGCCTATTTACCAGTCCTATCTAACCTTCTTCTGAGCTACTGACATTCAGCATTTGCATCATTTGGAGATATAAATTTAAACTTGATTTATATGCAAGTAAGGTACTTAGAACAAGTTTATTTCATGTGCAATATGTGAATTTTGTAGACTGCATGTTCTTTTAGTACTCAGATTAATTATTTTGATGTAAATATGGAACTGAACGTTTCAAATGAAAATGCACGTCTAAATGCTGCGTACACGTAAACATTTTAAAGCTATATTAATTGCTCTTCTATTCTCCTTTCTACACCAAGAACATTTAAACATAATGCTTTTTGAGCTGTCACAAAGATTACACAACGCTCTTTCAAAAGTGGATATATCATTTTACACTTCATTGAAAGATGAGCAAAGCGAGAGCAAAGAAAGCTGCGTTCCACTCTGTGATCACATGCGTCCTGCTAAGGTTCTTGTGGTTAAAAAAGAAGGTCAAAACAAGGTGCTGTTTATTCCTTATCTGTTTGCAGTTTGGGATGTTTGCAATATAGACCATGTTGTGTGAACAATTCCAGCACAGTTCTCAGTGACTTATAATTACAAGTTAAAGCCATGTGTTACAGTGATCGCTTTTAAGATCATTGGTAGTAGCTGTTCTTGTCCAGAACTGCTGATGTGATGGTTCTCTCCATAGAGAAAGAACTTTATATACGAGAGAGAAAGCCTCCAATTAATAATTTGTTAGGTTACGCTGGATTTCCTTAAGCTGTGATTATACAAGCTAGCTTGAGAAACAGAGGTGTTAGGAACACATTTTTTTACAGCTAAACAAGCTGAAAACACAGATGTTTATCTGATATTTATATAGCAACTAGTACTGGTCAATTGCTCTACTTTTTTTTTTTTTTTTTCCTTTTAACTTGCTTAAGATCTCCCTCTCCTGCCTCCCTAGGGCCGCCTATTCTATGCCTGTGATGCCCCAAGAGCTGAGCGCTGTTCATTTTTCAAGTGGATAGAAGAAGTGAATCCTGCACAAAAAAAAACATTCAGACCGAGTGTAGTGCTTCATGATGTAAAAAGCATTGGAGCATACCTCCGAAATCAAAAGATTTTTGTCTTTGATGGATGCCAGCTTTTTGTAAGGTATTTTGATACAACATACATCTTTCATGGGTGCTATGTGAACTGCAAGGTCTATAAATCCAAAGTTAGCAACATCTTTAAATAACATTTGTCAGACACACTGACTATGTTTAAAGAGGTTGCAGTCCCGTGTAGAAATGTAAAAACCAAATAAGTAAAGGATTATTATTCACAACTGTCATTTCAGGTAAGTATCCCTTTTCCATGAGAAAAAAAAACAAAACTGCTTACCAGCAGTTTTATCAATTGCTTAAGAAAAATTCTTATGATGGTTGCATCTGTTTAATCTTTCTTAAGGGAATTTGGGACAGACTTTGTTTTATTGTTCCTACTGATGCTTTTTAAAACAGACATATTCAAGATACCAGATTGTTAATCTTTAAAAGGACAAAAAACACCTGTCTGGATATAACATACATATTCTAAATGTAATGTTAGAGGCCATATCTAAGGCTCTTCTATGCTTTTAAATTGTAGGGGAACCAATTTGATTTTAGCTGAGTATCAAGGTCAAAAAACACTTATTTAAGCCTTACTAAGATGAACAGCCAAGATCTGTGCTGCTTAGCCTGCTCTTATCTGTGGAATCTTCTTATTTTTATGGCAATTAACCTGTAATGTACCAAATGATTACATGCTTTTTCTGGAAATCACAATTTAACAGGAAAGGCTATGAAATTGGAACACGATGGTGTAGTAAGCTCAAGAAACTTATGAACGTGCATGCTGAATCTGATGGGAACTCCAAAAATAAACTGTACCTCAAGCTAAGCAGTAAGGAGCATTATTCTCTCTATAGCAAAGGTGAGAAAATTTTAAGCATCAGAACGATAGTCTATGTTCATGTTGTGCCTTCATGAGTTTCTTTTGAGATTGCAATTTAAAACTTTATCTCTTTGTGGAATGCCTGATAACTTTGATGATTCCTTTCCATTGTAGAAAGACAATGAAGTATACCTTTATTTCATCTTTTTCCTGTAAATGTTGATATAATTTAGAAAAAACATGAATTTTATGTCTTCAGATTTGGACTGTATGAAATCTGTAAATAGCTGAATTTTCAGGAAAGCCCAATATTCAAGTAGAATATAGTGAAGGAACACTTGATGCAAGAATAGGTGTTTCAGTAGGTGTTGCCTATTTTGTCTAACTTTCTGACATGTCACAGAGTCAGAGGGCATTCAGTGAGTTGATCCAGATTGCCTCAGTACTTCTACAATTGATACATATGTTTTCCTAGTTTGATCATTTTGGTATAGAACGTTACTGAAGAAATTAGGCATAAGCTAATATGTTTGTGAATGGTTTATCACAGACTCTAGAAGACTCCAACAGATCAGGTTTTTGCTGTTTTAAAATTCTGCAACTCTGCAAAAGGAAAACTTGTGAATGGAAAATTAGCTAGTGAAATTTGTTATAGGTAAATATGTATGGCCTAGAGGAGCCTCAGCAGATGTGCCTAGCAAAGCTGAACATTTGTAGATTACAGTATGTGATGCCTTTGAAAGGGACGAAAACCAAGTAGTTAACTAGATTTGTAGTATATTGAAGCAATTTGCTCTGAATACTATCAGAATTAATAACGCTTAGTTAACTGGCACTAAGTGCATTAAGGAGAGAACTTTACCACTACAATGAATTTTAGACAGGGAGTACCTGACAAATTGATAGTTTAAGTTATTTCTTCTTTGGGAACTGAACTAACATATGTTTAGGACTTTAATACCTCTCACTTTCGTGTTTGCAGTCATTTAATTTACAGCCTAGAAGATGTTTTACTTTTTTATCTGGCATTCTTTAGTTTAAAAGATATTAGATGTTTAAAGTTAATGAGAACTCTTTTGTTTTCACAGATGATATTTGGGTTGTTTCGAAGACTCTGAATTTTGATCCCCTTGATACTTTCATTGCAAGTAGTGCTTTCTTTGGACCAACCCATAACAATGAAGTAGAACTCCTACCACTGAAAGGCTATTACCCCTCAAACTGGCACTCACACAGTAAGTTTTATTCTAAATAATTAAGAAACATGGAAAACTACTACTGTGGGGAAAAATACGACTAGCTATGAAGGATGAGATTTGAGTTTCTCAAATCTAGTGCATGATTTTATTCACAGTAATTTTTTTAGTATGTATTTTGAATACAATACATAATGCATTGAAAGCAGCAGAGTAATAGGTAATAAATACTGGATGGATGATGAAGAGATGAGGATAATGCAAATGGCATATAGAGAGTGCAGTTTGGCTGTGAGAGCGTAGGTAGTGGTAGGTACATGTTGTTACCGTCATAAAATAAAAAGCTCAAGCAACTCACTATACAGTATTTGTACTTACATAAAAAGAGTGTTAAGTCTGTGATTTGGCTATCCCAGTGTTCCTCTCGGTTCATTTTTCACTGCAATCTGGAATAAGCAGAAAAAAAAAGTTTTAAAATTAAAGAAAAAAACAAATCTCTCTACTTCGTGTTACTATCATTGACAGAAAATGATAGTATCAGGGTAGTTTTCAATAAACCACTGATCATTATATTTTTAGCAAGATGTTTTCAAGTAAGGTGCTGCTATCCTCTATTTTGGTTTTAACGTTTTTGTTTGCGGTATTTTTTCACATCTTGATATCAGTGTTTTGTAAACAGTGAGGTTAGTGGTGTGGGCTTTAAGTACAGAGACACAGTGTGGGTCTGCCACAGATCTCACAACAGAACAACAAGTTTGCTGACAAAGGTAATGCAAAAGGTATTTTTTTTTCTATTGAATAAAACTAATTTAAAAAAATAAGGAAAGAGAAATGAAGAATGCCATTCTGGAGCTGGAATGCAGTGTGAAAATTGTGTGCTTGATTACTAGAGACTTTATTCATACTACTCAATCAGGTTTATTGAGTGTTTTAAGTCCACAAATTAATACTGTTTAGGCTTTCTATGTAATTATTAGAGATCCTGCAAAGCACATTTCAGTCAGCCTACATTAAGATTAATCTTATTCTGAGTTACATTCATAAAAATAAATAGAATGGCACATATTTTTGTGGGCATACTTGCTATGAAATTGCAGACTTCAAAGGCAATTGGAGGTTCGGTTTTGTTTGTTTCCTGCATGTAAAGTGCAGGACTGACATAAGCTGTCAGTGTCTAGAACAGTTTATATATAGCTTTGCAATCTTAATGTTGTTAGATCACAGTTCCATATTTATTTGTTCCTTAGCAAGATTTTACTCCCAACTTAATTTGTGACCATAAGTAATGCAGTAGGACTAATTCAGCATTTTCTAATTAATTTCTCTACCTGATTTGAAAGTTTGGCTTATTTCATTTTTTCTTAATTTTATTTTTCTGTGGCCTTTTCAGCATCAGTTCATGCCTTGCTAGTTTGTAATGCCAGTGGTGAGCTTATATCCTTAAGAAATATGGAAGAATACTTCAACCCATCTACATTACCACTAATACCATATCTACTAAAAATGTAAGTTACTGTTTCAGCATCAGCATACAATATGTAAACAGGTACAGGAAAAAAATACCATTGAGTTTGCTCTATTAAAAGTGTACTTCCAGAGAAGTGATGGAGTCACCATCCCTGGAGGCATTCAATAAATGTGTAGATGTAGTACTTAGGGGCATAGTTTAGTAGGCAATTGTAACACTATAATGGGATGAAAAGTACCATGATAATAGCAGGGTGGCAAAATCTTTGGCTGCAGCAAATAAGAATGAGCACAAGTGCAGCACCCATGCATGCAGAAATGAAAGAAAAAAAACTGCTTACCTTTGGAAGGCCTCAGGTAGGCAGAGATCTCTAGCAAGAGATGCCCTTGCTTTCACTGCCAACCCTTAAATGAGGTCTGGGAAGTGGTGGATCCTGGCTCCACCCCTTCCAGTCACTCAGGTTCATTGCATGCACCTGAGCTCCCCTGGGTTGACCCTGCCAATCACTGGTTCAGACCATGACTTAGCATTTCCACTACAGCAATATTGGTGGTAGGTAGACAGTTGGACTAGATGATCACAGAGGTCCTTTCCAACCTTTATATGATTCTATGAATCACAGTATAAAACAAGTAATTATGTGAACTCCTGCTACTTCTGACTACATGATTCTACCACTCTTAATTCTGTCAGGCTTGAGTAAGTCAGAGGAAAGTCTAATCTCACACCAAGTAGGATAAAAGCCCAAAAACCTGTTTAGTATGATACAGATTTCCCTTGAGAAGTAATAAGAGGCAGGAATATACAGTCCAGGTGTGCTTCAAGATGAAGAGGGCAGCAACTTCTTTGTATGTCAGTTGTTAATTATAATGCATCAGCATTTTGCCATAGGTGAGAGAACATCAGAACAACGAGATGCAATTCATACACACGCAGTATTGTAACACAGCTTTTGTTTGTTACATTTTTCTTAGGAATTTTGATTCTGAAAAGCCTACTAGGAGAATCAACAAAAGAAAATTTATTCCACCTGCCATGAGCCTGGTACGCAAAAAGATGTATGCATCTGTCAGCACTGAAGTGGCAATGGAACTAGCTGAAAAGATGATCCTAACGTTCTCATTGAATCCAGATCAAGCTACATCTCTGATTCATATAGCTCAGATGATGTCCTCGCATGAAAATATGAAACCAGTGGAAGAACATCAGATTTTCCCTATCACAATCATACATGGTATTAAGCAAATAATTGTAAAAATTGCTATTTTATTATTTGCAAAAATGCTGGTTGATATGTAACACCAACATTAGTGAAATATCCCTAAATTCTCTCGGTGTTGAAACAGTAGACTAGCTGCCTTTGTATTTATATATATTTACAGTCCTACACAGACTTAACAAGAAATTCTAAAGTCTGGTAAACAGTGACTTATTTTAAAGGCAGTATAAAAAAAGATTCATTGAATCAACTGCCTCTGTGAATGGAATATCCCTTTCAGCACTTCTGTAACACCACTGTTCATGCATTTCCTTAAAAAATCATGCCTTGCACAAGGTCTTTCTGATAAGGACCTTGCCATTAGAATCATAACATATGTTCTGTCAGCACAAAACTTTTGATCCTTGAATTTGCATCCTGCCTTTTGCAGTATTTTACCTTATGTATAGAGATCTTTCCTAGCAAAATCTCTATACAAAGTTAGGATTGTCTTCTGCTTATTTTTTCATATTAAAATACTTGTCATCATGTATAAGCTTTGCTAAATTATTACATAAACTTTTTTTTTTTGTTTGTTTGTTCTATACTTCCTGGCTACTTTCTGGCTACTGAAGCAAGTGCAAGCAATGTTTTTACAGGAATTACAGTGCAATATTATCGCAGAATAAAATTATGTTAGAATAGTTGATCAAAACTGCATTTCTAGAAAATCTCCATGTGAACTTTTGGCTTTTTCCTTCTAACATACCAGGTGTTTTTGGAGCTGGAAAGAGCTATTTGCTGTCTGTTGTGATCTTGTTCCTGGTCCAGCTCTTTGAAAGCAGTGAACCTAAGGAGGGTCCAGAGCTAGCTCCATGGAAACTTCTGATTGCTTCTTCCACTAATGTTGCTGTTGACAGGATACTGCTGTGGTAGGTGAATTAAGATTTCACAAAACATTGTTCAAACGACAACAATGCACTTAAATATTACTGGTAATTATGCAAGTATTTCCAGTATAATACTTTGGATTATACTTGCACTCTCCCTATAAATTTTTGCAAATGGGATTTAACTTTACTCTTGCTCCTTTGCATAGTCTGCCTACTCTAGGAAACCATGTAAGACTAGCTGGACTGTTTTGTATGAGCCTAATCTCACACTGTCATCACATTTACTATTAGAATCCACCCAAGACAGAAATTAGGAATGCTCAGAAAGTTTAAGGAAATAACAGTGGCAAGGGGGCAGATCAGACTTGGGAAGCTTCGCAAAATACCAAGAGAAGAAAATATGTTAGAGGCTAAGACAGTTGGAAAGATAAAGGGAGAAACACTGAATACAAGTCAAGAATCATAAAGGAATTGAGCATTTTTTGAGACAAATCACAATGAGGTAATTTGGTTTGATTTCTATTTATTTGACTTGTGGTTCACATTACTTTAGTTTGGTAAGTTGTTGAAGTTAGTTTATATTCTTCATTTCACAGAAAAAATGTTTTGTGTTTTTCAAAATTAATGCCTACCTTTTCCTAATGTGTATCATCTCTTTTTCTTTGAAGTCTACTTGATCTTGGATTTGAAGATTTTATCAGAGTGGGAAGTATTAGGAAAATCGCCAAAGCAATTCTTCCCTATAGGTAAGTATGCTAACCTTTATGGGATCTGAGACAATTAAATGGTTCATGATAATTATTTTACAGCATGCACACTATCTTGAAGTCATTCAAAATGAGACTGTAATATGACTATCTCCACCTACTCCCACACAGTGGGTAAATTTTATCTTGATTTAGGCACGTGACTTGTTACTGAATAGGGATAATGCTTTTAAATGGAAATAAATAGAGAACAAATTAACAACACTGAAAGATTTGGCAGTTTACACAAAGAGGAAAAGCAAAAAAAAAAAAGATAAGGACTAGGAGGAAGTGGTACATTTAATGCTCAGAGAATTAATAGTAACAGCTTGTTAATACTGTACTTCTTACCCAAGGCATCTCCACTGCATACAGCAGAAGTGTCCTGGGGTCTGTCTTTTGACAATTTAAAACTAAGTGGCCTACACCATACTTTCAAAACTATGGAGGGAATTAAGTACAGTTCAAGGTGAATAAAGATAAAATTACCATTCCGTGGTGTAAACAGAATGCCAAGGGTACAAAAAATATGGGAGTGAAAATTTTCTCCATGCTTCTACTCCACGCTGAAATCAACTGTATGAGCCTGGGGGAGTCATTTGAGTCATTTACTACGCATACATCTTTGCTCAAGGCAGTGGGTTTGAGCTGGTGGGATAAACTTCTGTTTTAATACAAGTATTTTATTAGTTTATCTCAGCTGGTATACACTAATTGTTGTAAAATACTTTTGTGTCTCGTAACACACAATATACAAAAACTAGTTAACTAAACACTGAAAACAATGTTATTTTTGGTCATTTTAATGCATGTTATGAAATCTTTAAGTTTACATGCTGGCTCAGGAAATGAAAATGAACAGTTAAAAGAACTTCTTGCTCTCATGAAAGAAGATTTAGCTCCAGCTGAAAAAATGTATGTAAGGAAGAGTATTGAGCGACATAAACTGGGGACCAATAAAACTGCACTGCAACAGGTATAGTCAAAGTGGGTGGGATGGGAAGGCGATCTTTTATATGCCTTACCTGCAAGACACAGCAAATGGATACTGGGAATCCTCTCTGGCACTGACAGACCGCCAAGCACCTCAAGTTTTGAGATGAATGTTCAGAATAGGACAGCTTTGATTCTACCAGTATAGCTTAATGTCTTACACATTCTGACTTGAGTTGTACTTACAGTTCCTATTTAATGATAAATTATGAGATAGAAACCTATTTTGAATTTACTGCAGTCTGTTCTAACACTACAGTTTACAAGGAGAGAAAAATAATTGAACGTTGCTTGTCTGCACTGTACTTTCAAAACAAATTTATATAGTCATAAAGGTAAAAGGCAAGGGATTAATTAAATTGAGTTAACCTAGAACTGAGAATCAGCTGCCAAGAATGTTTTTTCAAATATATTTTTAAGTAACTTTTCATCAAAGCATTACATTTTAAAATTAGCACTTCCTGTAGAAAAACCTTCTGATCTCCAGTTATTTGCTTCTTTTCCCTCATTTCTAGACTCAAGTGATTTGAGGATGTTGTAGAGCAATTACAACAAAGCAGAACTGAGCATTGTGGGTTTTTTGTGCTTGTTCCTAGTGATCACTGCTGCCGCTTCCGTTACTGGGGCTCAAAAGGTTTTGGAGAATTGTGTAATTTGAACTCTTTCTGTGCCTGACCTGTTCTGGCCTTGATATCCAGGAATTTGTGAATGGTTCTAACATAGAAACGCACCAATGATGCTAAATGTTAATTTCGATCCTCCTCTTTGTGTACACTATCTTTTACCTGAAGTTAGAGTTTAATTTTTTGAAACAGTATGACATAGCATATAGTAGAATAGCTAAAAATTAATTGAAGTGTATTCCATTGCTGGAGTTACAGTCATGTACTGCATAGAGACTACTTAATGATCATAATGTTTCTCTATCAAATTTTCCTTTACTAATGACAAAGGTAAAAGTGGTTGGAGTGACCTGTGCTGCCTGCCCATTCCCTTGCTTGGATACTCTTAAGTTTCCTGTAGTGGTGCTGGATGAGTGCAGTCAGATGACTGAACCTACTTCTCTCCTTCCTATTGCAAGGTATCACCAACCTTTTGTGTTTCAGCTGAAAAGTAACTTTTAGTTAACAGTGACACATCCTCAAATCACTAAACTCGGATGTTCTTTTAAGAACACAAACTCTAAGGTCTCACCTTAAAAAAAGAAGAGTAATTATAAACTGAGGCATGCTTTTAGATGCTTTTCTTGAGATAGTATGTTATTTTAACTTTAGAAAGAAGAGTGATGAAGGGAGCCTGATAGAAGGCAATCCACAACATAAGAAGAGCGGTTGCAGTTTCATTACAAATAATTTAACATCCTTTTTTAGAACATTTTAAAGGCTTTTTAAATAACATTCTTATTTAGGTTTCAGTGTGAAAAGCTAGTCCTTGTTGGAGATCCTAAGCAACTGCCACCAACTATTCAAGGGTCTGAGAGCATTCATGATAAAGGACTAGAACAGACTCTCTTTGATCGGCTTTGTTTAATGGTATGTACTGCTAACCACGTCTTTCCTAAAGGTGGAAGATAAAATTCCAAGTCCACTGAAGTCACTAAGACTTCTGACTTAGCTGTCAGAGAATCAGCATTTCAGTCTGCTCTTGAATCAAGTACATTCCATTTTGGTGCATTTCTCTGTAAATGTTCTTTGCACAATGCACAGACACTGCATAATAAACGTAAAACAAAAATGAGAAACAGTGACAGATTATTTCTCCTGATCTTTACATTCAGGTTTCCATCCACATAGAGGAATTAGAGGCTACAGTATTTCTTCTAACTTTTGTTATTAGTGTGAAGATTAAGTCTGCTTCTTGCAGGAATTGTTTCTATTTTTTGTCTGATCAAGCTGGCATTTCAAAATAGGTAGAAATTATTTTTCTTATTCTGAAATGATGATCCTCTCTACATCATAATCCTTTAGGGACATAAAACAATACTGCTACGGACACAATATCGATGCCACCCCGCTATTAGCGCCATAGCCAATGAGCTGTTCTATGAAGGAAACCTGATAGATGGTGTTTCTGAGAAGGAAAGAAGTCCTTTACTGGATTGGCTTCCAACACTATGTTTTTATAGTGTTAGTGGGCTGGAGCAAGTAAGTTTTCTCAACATTTCTTATTTAAAAAGACAATATTGTAGGGTTTTCACCATTCTGCTTGCATTCTTACTGTTCAATTAAGTGTATTTTAACTGCTACTAATGAGACCTGAATTAGAAATCTTCCCTATTTCCAGATTGAAAGAGACAACAGCTTTTATAACATGGCAGAAGTTCATTTTACAGTCAAGCTTATCCAGTCTCTGATTGCAAGTGGAATACACGGATCTGCAGTGGGTGTGATTACTTTTTACAAATCACAGATGTGCAAGGTTTGTACAATATACTATTGATAAAACAGCTGTAAATTTGTTCTAAACAAAGGCTCCACTTCAACCAGGAATAATGAACTAGAAGTAAGATATAAGTGCTGAAAGGTTAACCAGAATTGAATTTTATTTTATTTGTTTAAAAAAAAAAAATCTTTTATTCATCTTGTCAAAATGCTTACTTCTTTAATTTTTTTTTATTAAAAACAAACAAAAACCATTCCCTTTTTCTTGCTGTAATAATCAGAAAGAACACCACGATAAAACAATAATACAAAAGATGCAATGTCAAAGGGATTAACACAATAGAAAGGTGTTATAAGGGAAGGAAAAAAGGACTGCTCACCCATCTCCAAAGACTTAGGCTCACAGGGGAAGGCTCCACCAGGGAGGGATCTCCAACCAGAGAGATCCTTCCCTAGTGGCAGTCAGCCCTTAAATGAAGTCTAAGAGAGATGCAGCCAGGCTCCACCTCTTCCAGTCACACACATGAATTGCCTTCACTTGTGCTCCCAGGGCTGACAGGTTCTTTCCCCAGGTGATCAATCAGTGGTTCAGGCCATGACTCAGCAGTTCCCATACACCTGCCCACTTAAAAAATTTGGAAAATTAAATAATACATAATTTTAATCTATGATTTGGGTGCCATTACAGATGATATTCATGACAAGGACAGATAATGGAGAGACCTGCATAGCAAGGCCACAGTTGTACCTCACTCAGTCATTCAGGGCATGATATGGGCTGCTGTGATTACTAAGTGTGAGCACAGTTTGCCAAACTGAGCAGACCAGCGTTTTATCAAATGCAGTCTCATTCAATAATATTTTCCTGTAGGTAGCTGAAGATTTATTGTCATTGCACTTTGTAGTTTCTTAGTTTGCATCTTGTGGAGACTCAGACTTGTAGTTTTTGCTCAAGACAAATAATTGACAGAGCAGCATAATTCATCAACATCCATGTTCATTTGTCTACAGATTCAGAACTTGCTTAGGAGCATACATTCCGAGGCTTTTCCAGTGAAGGCTGTCCAGGTGTCCACTGTAGATGCATTCCAAGGAGCTGAGAAGGAGATCATTGTTCTGTCATGTGTAAGAACAAGACAAACTGGATTCACAGACTCAGAAAAGAGAATGAATGTTGCACTGACAAGGGCAAAGAGGCACCTGCTGATTGTTGGCAATCTGGCCTGCTTAAGTAAGAACAGACTCTATGAAAGAGTAATTAATCACTGCAAAGGTATTACATCTTTTCCTTTATTTTCAAAAACCTATAGCTCGTCTTTTAAAGTTATACAATATGCTGTATACTATACAGAATACATCCTTCATAATGTATAGTACGTATATGTTACAGTTGGTGTTACAGCTGGAAAGATTATTGTAGTGAAAAAGGAAAAAGAAACAAACAGGGAAGGAATGCTCACCTGTAGCCAAAGATCTAGGTTTGCAGGAAAGACTCCACAAAGGAGGGATCTCCAAAAAGAGATCTTTCCCTAGTGGCAGTCAGCCCTTAAATGGGGTCTAAGAGAGGTGCAGCCAAACTCCACCACTTTCTGGTCACATAGCTGAATTGCCTTCACCTGTGCTCCTAGGGCTGACTCAGTCCTTTCATCAGGTGATCAATCAGTGGTTAAGGCCATGACTCAACAGTTCCCATACAGCATACTATGCAAATACAGTATATTTCCTACATACATTGTATACTGCAAGTAGACTGCAAGCACAAAAGTTTGCTTGCTTGCAGTTTTATCTGCAGACGACTTTTATATGTTAAGTATTTTTGTTGTCAGTAATAGGACTTCTTTTTTCTTCTCTTGATGGCATCAAATAGATGGACAAAGTACTCTAGTGAGGAGATCTAGAGATGATTACTTCATTTCTAGTGCTTTACCAATTTGGTTTTTACATAGCAGACCTAGGCAGGAACACACTGTAAAGCAATGTAGCTCTATTTCTGAGTAGTATGTATTAAACAAGGGGAACACAACTGGGAAATCATTTCATATCTCAAAGCATGAGTACATTTCATCCTAACCTTTGCCTTATCAATTCTCATTGAATTAGAGAAGCGAGAGAAAGTCCCAGTTTCTAAAATGCCTTCAATAAACTGTCTGAATCCAACTCCCCAGCACCCACTTTGCAGACACACGCCTGCTCTTTGCACCGAGAGGCCTCACCTTAGCAGATACCACAGAAGGAGTTTTTAGTCTCTAAAACAACAGGTAACAGTAACAGGTTCCCTTTACTTGGTTGGCATCGACCAAGTAGGAGAAGAACAATGATGTTCCCAGTAGAAATATTATAGCCATTTGATACGTTTTGGGAAATAACAGATGTTCTCATTGCCACACAGCAATTACGTGATGGATGCTGCTGTGAAGTGAGATATAATTATGCTATTGAATATTGCTTTCAGGACGAGAAAACGGATTGCAACATGTAAGCCAGTGTGAGCAGCAGCTAAACGACATTCTGAAGTACTACTTGGAGGAAAAGAAGGAAGAGGAACAGAGTAAGAAAAAGGAAAAATAAAATGTGTGCATTTTATTTTGACAATATATGAATGGTGTGTCTATAAAAATGACCAGTACTGCTGTGAATGTATATTTAATGTTTAACGTGGGGAGATCTTACTTGCATCTGTTCTGATTCTTCTGTTTTGGCAGCCCCTTATTTGAATGACTAAAACTAAAGAATGTAGGAACTGCAGGGTATCTGAAATCCCTTGAATTCTATCGTTAATATTAGTATGAATTATTTAATAACTAAGCCTATGAAGTACCTAATTGTATTATTAGTGTTTTGTCATTCTTCAGATTTGATACGCACGCAGCAGCCTATTGTAAAAACAAGTGTCACTTTGCGTATTTACAAATCATTCAAAGCCAAGAGCATGGCTCTACCAGTAAAAAGGCCTAACGCAACGTCGTTTTTTCAAAGAAAATGGCATGCCCTCAGTTTATTCAATCCTCGCAAGTCAACAGCCCCACCCGGCTCGGCGCAGCCCCGCCAGGCCGCCAGGTGGCGCCGCCCGCCGCCGGGAACGGCCCGCTTTGCACCGTGCAGCGCTGCTGACACCTCGGCTCTCGCTCCCTAAAATCTCAATCAACAATCCATTAGGACGCAACGGGAGTAAAACTAAATCCTCGTTTAAGTGTATTTATCCGATCTCTTTTCTCTCTTTCAAATGCTAAATCCATTTCAGCATATGCCCCCTCTTTCTATCGCCTTTCTCTAAAGCCCGGCAGCCCACACTGCTCTTGTAAATATGAAAGATGCTAATCATATGACATATCACGTCTCAGTCGGGGCCTGGAATAAAGCCTTGAGATTTGGGATCATTGCCTCCAGACAACAGCTTCATCAGCCGGAAAGTTGGTTTTTTTCTCCTTTCCTTCAACTCTCAATCCCTTCTTTGTCTGGGGGAAAATGCAGCCAACTCGAGCCACCCCGGCCATATGGTTCACTCTGTGTTTTCTTAGTGAATTCTGAATTGTTTGTGACTTGCAGAGGGGTTTTTTTGGGAGCATGTATAAAGACATAGAAGGGGCTGCCCGCGCTGGGCAGGGCCGGGCCATGTCCTTCACGTGCCCATTTCACATACTCCTGTGTCCGCCCCACGGCCACGCGCTGCCCGGACACAGCCCTGGGCTCAGCAGCACCACGATGCCTTCTGGGGCTCTCACAGTTTTTCCTTTTTGAGGATCGAAGTGCCTTCCTTCCTGAAGGTGAGGCATTTTTGGGGCTGAGGGTGCAGGCTGCTCACTTGTGACAAACCTGCACGCATGCCAGGGCTGAGAGGTACGGTAGTGCCGTGCGTAGGGAAGCACGGTTCCTCTGCCCCGTGTGCTCCGGGAGCTGAATGGCTGCGGTGCGCTGCGGGTTGGGCAGCCCCATTTGATAGCAGCCTGCCAAATTTTCTTTCTCTCTTTCCTCACACAAATCCCCAAAAAGGCCCTTTCACCAAATCATTAAATTCTACAGAGGTGGTCAAGCTAGTCCTGCTTTTCATGCGTTGGAGAAAGAAAAGGGTCCTTGAAGTTTAGAAGATGCCCAAGGAAAACTCATTGAATGACATCAAAAGAATGAGTTTCCATAGCTGTTGAAGCACGAGAGCTGTGTAGCTGCACAAAGGCGGGTTGGGGCAGTGGGACTGTCCCACTGCTCTATCCCAGCACAATTGGGTCACTGAAATAGGGAATTAATTACCATTGGAGAGTGGGCAGCCCATTCACCGCTGGCTGAGTTTTATTAAACGCCAATATAAATAACAAAACAACTCTTGTGGCTGCACTATTCCTACACGCCAAAGGAAGGATTATGTCGGGGATTAACATCTTAAAGTCTATGAGACTTTCTGACTCAAGGCTCGGAGCTGGTAATCGTATTTGTCTCCTGGTTCAGCGATTAGTGCTCTCCCTCGCGCACCTTCGCCTGGATGGCCAATGTCCCTTTTTGCAGGCACCGGGTTTTTCACACAATCGGCTGTTCTTTTCCCTACAACTATAGAAAAGAATAAGAAAACTGAAGCGTGTTCACGCGATCCTCAAGCTTCTTCTTCTTCATGGGAAAGGAAGGCACCGGCGGCCTTTTTCACAGGGGGGAGGTGGGGGAGGCAAATCCTCGGGGGGGGGGGGGGGGGGGCAGCGGGGCTCCGCATCGCAAAATCACTCTGCAGCCTGCACCTGCCATGCAAATCCACCGGGAACAATCAGCCCGAACGGGGGCTCGTCCGCAAGGGGGGCTGGGCCTGGATGCCGGAGCAGCATTGCCCAGGGAGGCTGATCCCAAAGGAACCCCCAATATGGGGGCCTGCCCTTCCCTCCCAGCAGTGCTTCTGGCTGCGGCATGCCAGGGGCTGCCCCCTGCCGAGCACCCCTCATTCACCCTCTGGGAAGGGGCTGTGTTTTGACCCCCAGGTTAAGGGCTGGGCAACCCTGCTGCAGGCTGGGCACCCCACCATTAGCTGCTTGGGGGCTCCGTCCCACCGATCCTCTGGAGCCTTGGGAGCCCAGAGCCTGCTGCCCCCACCCTGCTGGGCCATGGGGCCGGCACAGGCACTCACAACTTGTGAGGTCGGAGCGTGGATGGGCCGCGTCCAAAGGTCTCTCAGCAACACAGAACCTAAACTTTTAGGGCTCTCGGGTCGCCTCCGAGTTCAATCTTCTTACTGCAAACAAAGCCCTTCTGAAGGTCTCCCCCTCTCCCGCACACCAGCTCAGCATCCTTTATTTCTGGGCCGTGTGATAAGCTTAAATCATTGTGCTCCCATTTCTTGATCGTCGCCTACTTCACCCCTTTGTTCCCGTAAAGTAGGATCGAGTCTGGCAAAGGGGCTGAAGTTGAACAGTTTGACCCCGGGGGACAGTTCAGGCCCTCACCCCGGCCCTGCCCGGCCCTCGCCTCACACAGCGCTGAGCCTCCGTCCTGCTGCTGCTGCCCTCCTCACACATAGGGATCTCCCGTTTCTCAGAACGGGGAAATGCATCCAAGTCACTTGGCGGAGTCACAGACATTTTGTAATAGATTGGCTAAATGTGGCATGGGGTAGCAGGGCGCACAACTGTGCAGCAGCAAAGAAGCAAAAACGAGGCTGGGGACGGGCAAGTGCAATAGGAGGGAATGGCTTTAAACTAAAGGAGGGGAGATGTAGGTCAGCTGTTAGGAGGAAACTCTTTACTCCGAGGGTGGTGAGGCCCTAACACAGGCTGACCAGAGAAGGTCGTGGATGCCCCATCCCTGGAAAGCCAGGCTGGATGGGGCCTGGGCAGCCCAAGCTGGTGGGGGCAACCTGCCCATGGCAGGGAGTTGAGGCTGGGCTGGCTGGTTGGAAGGTCCCTTCCAACCCACGCCAATGATCCTGTGATTCTATCACTTCTCCGTGCGTGTATTGTGCACCATGGGATACCCACGTACATCTCAACTCTGTCATGCTGATCCAAGCCTCCACTTCGGGGCTCTTCCCACCAGTTGCAAGGCAAGCTCTATTTTACAGCCTCCTATTTTTACCCCAAGCCACTGCATCCCACCGGCCCCGATCAGCGAGCCGGGCACGGGGCTGCTTGATGTTCGCTGCCGCACTGACAAGTCGAGCCGGTGGGAGCGGGCAGCCGAAGGTCCAAACGCCGGAGCCGCCTCGCGGCTTTAGGGGCACGGCGTCCCCCGAGCGCCGTCCGCCCCGCCCCGGCCCCGCTACCCCCGTGGGGACGCGCGGGGCCCCCCCAGCGGGGCAGCCCCCCGCCCGCGGCCGCTGAATGCAGCGCTGAAAGGGAGCCGGCTCCGGCGCGCGTGGCTCGCGGGGCGCCCCGATTGGCCGCCGGCGCCTCGCGGCTCTCCCCCGCCCCCCCCCCGCCATTCATTAATAAATTAGCGGCACGCTCCAGCCGAGCGCGAGGCACCAATGGCGCGGCGGCGGGGCCGGGGAGCGGGGGGGCCGCCGGCGGGGCAGGTTTGATTGTTCCCCGCGGGGTATATAAGGGGCGTTAGCGGGGTCGTGTGCCAGACACGCAGCCGCCGGGCCCCGGGCCGCTCCGACGCCGCCGGGGCGCGTGCCAGCGCCCCCCGACCGCCCGACGGCCGTCGACCCGCGGCCGCGCCCCCCTCTCCCCGCCCCCGCAGGATGCCGGTGAAGGCGGAGAGCCCGGCGCCCGCGGCGGAGGACGAGCTGCTGCTGCTGCGCCTCGCCTCGCCCGCTCCCTCGGCCTCGCTGCCGTCCAGCGCCGGCGAGGAGGAGGAGGACGAGGAGGACGGGCGGCCGCGGCGGCTGCAGGAGGGCTCGCGGCGGGCGGGGCGGCAGCGAGGGACCCCGCGGGCGGCGCGCACGGCGGAGACGGCGCAGCGCATCAAGCGGAGCCGGCGGCTGAAAGCCAACAACCGCGAGCGCAACCGCATGCACAACTTGAACGCGGCGCTGGACGCGCTGCGCGACGTGCTGCCCACCTTCCCCGAGGACGCCAAGCTCACCAAGATCGAGACGCTGCGCTTCGCCCACAACTACATCTGGGCGCTCACCGAGACGCTGCGCCTGGCCGGGGCCGCCCGCCTGGGGGGAGCCGCCGAGACCGCGCCCGGAGCGGCCGCCGAGGGCAGCCCCTCGCCCGCCTCGTCGTGGAGCGGCGGCGCCAGCCCCGCGCCCTCCGCCTCGCCCTACGCCTGCACTTTATCGCCCGGCAGCCCCGCCGGCTCCGCCTCGGACGCCGAGCACTGGCCGCCCCCGCGGGGCCGCTTCGCCCCTCCGCCGCCGCCCCACCGCTGCCTCTAATGCAGCCCGGGCGGCCCTCGCTCCTCCGACGTGCACTTTGCCCGGCTCTGCCCCTCGCCGCTCCGCAGCTGTCTCCGTGATTTACGAGGGGGGAGCGGAGAAAAAAAAAAAAAGTTAAAAAAAAAAAAAAGTTGTGTTGTTAGGGGTCCAGGTTAGAAGTCATTGTATAATTTGTAGGCTTTGTCAGGGCTGAATGCAAGCGTGGAAATTTAGGCTGAACTCTCTATCAAAAGGAAAAACTGTAGAGGGAAGGGAAGGGGTGGGTGGGAGGGAGGAGCGCCTCATGCATTATTTATTTCGACCTTTAGGGGACGAGGAACTCCCCCCTTCTTTCAGGAGATTAAAAATAAATCAACGGACTGAAAACCCAAACAGACACGGGACATTACAGCGATCTGCCACACACGTGTTCACATTTATTTATTATAAAGAAAGATTTCATGGAAAAGATGTATTTTTTTGTATAATTTACAGAGTCTATTCTAGTATGTATTTACGGCTGAAGAGCAAAGGGATTGTTCTCCTCATAAAATATAAATAAAATATCTAATTTTCATAATTTTCATCACTTGGGTTGCTCTTTTTCATGGCTTATGCACCATCTGTTGGGGTGACAAACATCCTCAGCCCCACTGCAGCTTGGCCTGGGGGCTATGGTAGGGGTGGCAGGCGATGCGGTGTGGGTGGCTCGGTTGTGCTCATGTGGTGCTTGGAGACACCGGAGCTGGAGTGTCTTCCAGGAAGCTGATGTGCCTTTCCGTTGCTGAAATGTTGTTTTGCTTCTTTAGAATTAAAGCAGAAACGTGAACTGTGTAGCCCCAGGGGGATGAGGTGGTTGCTCTTTGGGTGAGCAGATTCTGGGGGAGATGGGTGTGGGACGTACTGCCTCCTCACCTTGCGCAGGGACCCCGCTGGAGCTGGCTGCAGGGGGAATGTGGTGTCCCATGTAAGGCATTTCAGAGTCATTAAGGTTGGAAATGACTTCTCGGATCATCTCCATCATTCCATTCCCACTGTGCCCACTAACCCGTGCCCCTCAGTGCCACATCCACATGGTTCTTGAGCACCTACCGGCACGGTGACTCCACCACCTCCCTACCCACTCCATCACCTCCTCTCAGTGCTGGGCACCCTCCCCCCTCCACATTGATTCCTGGATGCCAGATGAGGCCTGGGTACGTCTGGTGTGTTCATGGGCCTTTCAGCACCATCGTAGGCACCCAGCAGTGGCCGGGTGACTTGTGGGCACAAACACCTGGAAATCATTAGGAACCAGTGGAGGCTCCCAAACGTGTTAATTCAATAACATGGGTCCTGGGAGCGTGAAACCCAGCCTTGAGAGCAACATCCCCGAAGGGGGAAAAAGGGAAAAAAAAAAAAAAAGCCCAACGTGTGAAAAGAGAATTAGTGAAATTAGGTTAGCCCAATAAAACGCACCCCCTGCCCCGCGGCCTCGGGCGAGCGCAGCTATCAGCCTCTGCTATTGTTTCCCCCCCTGGCAGGGGAGTTATTGTGTGATAAATAATTCCTGGAGGAAAAAAAAAAGGAAAAAAAGAAAAGTGGGCACATTTGCATAATCAGCGCTTTGATGTGGCCAGGGCACGGAGCTGTGTCCCCAGACCTGCTGTGGGCCAGAAGGGATGGGGCAGGAGGCCGCCTTCCAGCGGGGCGGCCCGGGGGTGCTGAAAAGGACCCCCTGTAATGGTTTGTCCCCATCGACGTGGGCTGGGAGCGGGGGCCCAGCTTATCCTGCTGCCAGGGGGCCGCTCTCTGTCCACGGTACCAACCCCACGGCTGGGAGTCTCTCCAGAAGGTGTGTGGAGGTCTGTCCCCTGCCCGGGCCCGTGCCATGGTTCTGTTGTCACCTTACAAAGACACACAGCACACCACCTGTACTCTGCAGCCTGGCCTTGTGGCCCTTCTCCTCCCTCCCACATGTGTGGGATGCACACCCAGGCCGTACGTTTCCTTTTATCAGGGCTGATCTTGTGATGATTTCATTGCCACAGAGATACTTTGGTTTTCTGATGGCAGAGAAGCAGTGCTGTTGGGCTGTGGAGCGGCACGTGAGGGTTCATCTACTAAGGGGCATCCCATAGTATGCTCTGATGGCTTTGTTAACTAAATTTATAGTACACTGAGTAGTTAAGGAGTAGTTAAGCGTACACTGGCTGGTTTTTAGCACTGGATACGTTAGCTCTGGTGTAAGGATTTTCAATTGGAGGAGGACCGCAAAGATGATCGGAGGACTGGAGCACCTCTCCTGTGAAGAAAGGCTGAGGGAGTTGGGCTTCTTCAGCTTGGAGATGAGAAGGCTTTCCAGTACTTAAAGGGTTTCCAGCACTTGAAGGGAGCTTACAAATAGAAGAAGGGCTGACCTTCACATGATAGTGATACAAGAAGAGGGAATGACTTTAAACTAAAAGAGGGGAGATTTAGGCTAAATATTAGGAAGAAATTCTGTACTCAGAAGGTGGTGAGATGCTGGCACAGCTGCCCAAAGAAGGTGTGGGTGCCCCATCCCTGAAGGCACTCAGGACAAGGTTGGATGGGGCCCTGGACAGCCTCAGCTGGTGGTGGGCAACCAGCCCGTGGCAGGGGGTTGGAACTTAATGGGATCTGAGGTCCCCTCCGACCCATGCCATTCTATGATCCTATGATTCTATGTCAAACTGAAAGGGACAATTACTGGGGCTGTTAAATTGGTGCATCTTTTATTTCCATATGAAGGTACGTATGTAACTTAGAGAAATGAAATGACACTTTAATGAAACGACACTGCAAAATATGTCGGACAGGTTTATCTGTGAAAGGGTGTTTGTATGTGTGCATGGGGAAAGCCGTGCTGGTCCCAGGCTGCTCTGGCAGCCAGCAGCAGCTCCTGGCAGTGCTTTCGCTCACCACTTGTGCCGAGCTCAGCACGCTGCTGGGGTGCCTGAAAAGCTGCTCTGAGGAAAACGGGCTCTCAGTTCTGAGCAGCAGGACCGGCAGCAGGACGGTGTCGGTGGCCTCCCCAGCATCCACCCTCCCCCTGCTTTTATTGAAAGGGAGAGCGACCGGACCAAAGCCGATGGCATATTTACCTTTGCGAGTTTTAAAAAAGTTAATTACTGCTCGGAGCAAGTTGGTACGGCTGTCCTGAGCTGCCTTTTATTAGTAGTCGCCTTCATTAATTTCCCTCGCTGGATTTGCTGCTAATAGCCGCTTGGTCCTGGGCAGCACAAAGCAGCATCTGTGCCATTGAGCGGAGAAGCGGGAGTCGGGCAGAGGGGGGCCAGGGGGAGCGACGCCGTTTGCAAATCAACCCCTATTAATGTGATGGCCTGAGCTGCGCTGACGGCAGCTCATGCTTCCCCTGCCCGGCACAGCAGCTCAGGCCTCGAAAGGCCCCCATGCACCTGTGGGTGCTGGTGGTGGCATCCCGGGAAGCAAAATGGGAAGCGGGGTGCTGGGTGCACAGCCCCAGGTGCCCCATCTGCTAGGAGGGGGGATGCTCAGCAGCATCCCGCAGCAGCTGGGTTGTTAGCAACTTGCTGTCTTGGAAGTTTGATTTCGTTGTTGTTGTTAAATAATGGGACGAAATTCTAGTTGGAAAGAAGAAAAAGCGAGAATAGGGCAGGGAGAAGTCACTGTTCCCAGAGGTGTGGTGGAGGCGACGGCAGCAGCATGGGGACCTGCAGAGGTGCAGGTGGAAGAAGTTCCTGAAGCACTGGGGAGGAGTGCATTAGCACATGGCCATTGCGCTATCAGCGGTGGGATATTCAGGCTTGGTTTGCTGCTTTCACTGGTGGCATGGACGGCCCTTCAGGCCTCACATCCTGCTGCTGGCAAGGATGTTTCACTGCTCCTCTACAATGAGCTTCTCTCATTCTGCAGAGACCACAGAACTGGTCCTTAGTGATCCTTAGTGATAACGAATCTACCCTATAAAGCAACTTACTTAATACAAAAGTCTGAATGTCTCAAAAAACAAGAATTTTGGTTGGCTGGTCCAAATGGCTTTCTTTGGAAAGCAGAGGAAATAGCCGAACAGAGATGTTGCTGGTTGTCCCAAGCTCTAAGCTCTTACCCAAAGGGTGAAGAGTACTGACCTGTGCTGGGGACTGACAGAGCAACCAGGCCAAGTACTGCAGTGCTGGTGCTGCTGGGAACAGGGCAAGCTGACGCTCAACGCCAACTTTTTCAAGCTGCTCATTCAGAAATCTGTCAGTAGCCATAAATTTAGCTGGGATGGGAAAGTGTCTTACATCAAACAACAAAAGAAACCAGCTGCTAAATGCTAATACTACTATGTTGGGAAGTACTCCAAATATTAAAATTCCCCATGTATGCATTCATCCAAAAGCGTATCTAAATACATTTTTTTTGGTCAAGCAAGCAGCAGACTGGAAAAAAGTGCTGCTTCTCAGGGTCGCGGGGCTGCCTGTGGGCAGTGCATGTGAACACTTTGTTCTGCAGGGATTGTTTGGGAGGGTTTCTTTTGCTTCTAATCACCTCTGCAGAGAAGGAAAAGATTTAACACAACATTTCAGCCACCGACTCATTCCCAAAGTCTCGCTGACCATCTTTGTTTCCCCGTGGTAGTCCAGAGTCCTTTTTTTGTGGCAGCACGAAGCCACGTTTGCATGGCTTCTGTCACTTGGTTAAAGGCAGCACACCCCCCACCGCAGACAAGGCAGCCCTTTATTGGCTGTGGAACAAGATAACTGGCTTAATCTTCCCGGTAACACGTGAACTTCCATGTATCACTTTAATCTGCGAGACACTGGGGCTGAGTGTACCGTCACATGCCGATTTTACTTTTCTATGAGCGAGTGACTCCCGAGCTCAATGATGGATTGTTTTGCTCCCTTTTAACAACAGTCAAGATGGTGAATGCCCCGGGGTGATAGACAGTGTGCAATGGGAACGGCAGCAAATCTGATGGCCCAGTTCAAGTTCACCTGACAAAGCTGGAGCAGTCTGCGAGCAGCATTCGAGAAAGGATTATTCACACTAGCATTATATTTTTGAATGCATTTTTCTTCCCGTGCAGCTGCCCAGCTCCCCAGCACTGAAGGTTTATGCACCATAATAAAGAGATTTAATTTTTTTTTCTCTTGCTTCTCCCTCTTTACACCTAGCTCTAATTGTTCAGAGCGGTGATAGGGCATCTTTCCAAACAACTCGGCGCAAACATCCCCTCGAAAACAATGGCATTGCTATAAAGCAACAACAAAAGCCTAAAAATCTCTGCCGGTTGCAGAAACAAAAGCTGATGGATTTGTTAAAGCTAACGTTGTGGTGCTGGGATCCATCTTTCTGTGGAAGTTTAATGCTGTGTTCCTTTTCTCTCCACACAAATCCCCCAGGAGGAGTGATCCCAGGGCAGAGACTCTCGAGGCTCGGTGAGAAGGGGAGCACGTCGGTGAGGGCAGCACATCAGTGAGGGCAGCTTTCAGCACCGCATACGGCAGGAAGGCTGTGCACCAATTGTCCGATGGGGACCCCTGTAGCACGTGGGTGACTGTGCACACACACTGGGTGAGTTGGCATGGTCTGGGAAGAGTAAACCCAAGGTCTCATCATGTTTAATTTTGCCTAGAGGCAGGTTGCTGAGCAGCTGCAGGTGCTATCTCCAGTCCTGTTATTTCACGGGGGATACACACGCACCTTTTCTTGGGCTTTCACAGAGCAGTTTTTGGCCTGGTTTGGATAATAACTTTTATTTTCTTTATCCCTCAACCAAAAGCTCCAGCCTGCTTAACTTGGTGCAGCACATGGTGTCATGAGCTCCTGCTCCCTCTCCTCTGGGTGTTTTCTCAGCTAAGAGAGGCCCATAAAATCGGGAAGCACCGTAACATCATGTGCATGCATTATTTGATGGTGCCACTGAGTTGGACTCAGCTTACCAGCCTGCGTGGGAAAAAGAAGTGGGATTTCAGCTGCACAGCCAGCATTCACAAGGCTGGAAAGGGTCTGCTTCCCAGCATGTGCTTCTGAGATGTACAGTGTGCCTCTAACCCAGCACGCACTGTTGGAGCACATGGCCAGCATGCACACCCAGGCTGGCCAGTGCTGGCCTTAAATATCTGTGTCTCTGTGGGGACAATGCTATGTAACAGCCACAAACAATAACAGAAATTCAGCTGCAGTGTCTAAGTTGAAGGCCATAGTCTGAGTTGCAGCTGTTTGTATGAGAGGGAATAAAGTACGACCCCTGCATGGGCAGAAACATCAATAAAAATCCCCTTTGTGCAGGTAAAGGTTTAGCCTTTGGCTGCATCAGAGTGGAGCGAGGTAAGAAGATCACGTCTTGGTGGGGGCTGTTATCTGTGGGCATTCATTACAGAATCATGAAACTTATGGTGCTTACAGACAAAAAGAGGTACTGTCCTCAAGTGAGAACTGTTCCACCCTTGGGAAACTCTGCTGAGAGTTTGCTAGATGTAGCAGGTCTAAATTATTCATGTATAGTGTTTCCTGGTTGGAGAACAATGTTGTGGTTTTTCTTTTTTTTTCTTTTTTCTTGAAGAACAGCAGCTTTCTCAGCTGTTGCAGTTAAAACATTATTTCAATCTATTTTAATACTGCATGGTCACATCCATGAACACACTTGTAGCAGAAATGCTAAGTGAGGCCTCGAAAGAGTGATTGAGCCATTGCTACACTTTTCATTGCATTATAGCGTTCCAACACTCCTCTGAAATAAATTGTATTTTATTTTTTAATCACCCCCAGACATTGCCATTTGTTCCTTGAAGCATTTATACAACTTTCTGTGAATTTTACGGATGGCTGAAATGCAAGTCTCTGTCTCACTCCATTTTGTACTCTTTCCAAAGAGCAGATGGTGACTATTGCCCTAACTTTGTCTGTAGATGCATTAGAGGTTTGTACAGTCTTGTAGTACATCTCAGCTGAATTTTGAAGGCTGTTTTCTTCTTTCTCTTACGTTCTTCTGTTAAGTCTCACAGATGGTTGTAAGAACACATGTTTCAGATGGTACTCAAGATGGTAACATGGTACTACCCAGCATTACACTACATTTCCCAAACTGTTGCACGTGCTTACATGGATGTCAGCTCAGAGGTCCTGTTCTCACCAAGACAACATGTTCCTAATTGTGTGTATGATTAATACCACTGTACCATTCAGCTTATGGGCCACACTCTCTTTGGCTGTCTTCTGTGAGTCTACATTGGTGTCTCTACTGAGGGTCTTGTTAAAGAAAGGCAACGGCAGATTTCATTGCATTCCACGTGTTGATTGTTGAAGAAATAATAAATTCCTCTCTTCCCAAAGTTAGAGCGTGAAACATCCTTGCTATTAAGAGAATGAATCTGCGGGTCTGTGAGGTAGATGAGACCTTTTCCATTACCTGTTACCCAGCCTGCAAAGGAGGGATACATTTTGATACTGAACAGTACAGCCTATGCACCATCACACTCATCTGTTTTTTGGCACAGCAAATCCTCTGATAATGGCATTTCAGTGATTCTCAGTTTACACTTAAGTCAGTAAAAGCAGAATAAAACTCTAGGAGGCACATAATGGATATTTAAATTGTATATGAGCATCCTAGACACATCTGTGTGCTAAAGGTTGAATTTCAAAGGTCATGTCCTGGACTTTTAAGCAAAGAGCTCAGCTCTTCATTAGCTGAATAGATAATTTTTTAGGCTTGCTGATTACAAGGAGGAGGAAGCACAAGAAGATCCACTTTCTCTTTTAGAGATTCTCCTTTAGATGCTTTCCTCAGGACATGTCCTTCCAGATTGGCTTCACCTTAATTGGGTGCATAAAAGTTGTGGCACACTAGGGTGCTATAGCTTTCCTGCTCCTCCTGTGACACAGCAGACAACAAGACCACTGCTCAGGGTAAAAAAAAAAAAAACCACCTACATATACCTCTCTCACTTTAGGTCTATTAGAGAGGGCATGTCCCTGTAAAGCATATTCTGCAGCATGAGGGGATGTGCAATAAATGAAGCTCACTGCAATACAAACCTTGCAGGTCAACAACAACTTCCGTTCCATTGGAGAACTCATAGGAGAAATGGCCATAGGCCAGACCATACTCTGTGGCTTTGTACTCATTCTTTACTACCTTTGTGTTATTGGACAGCTTCACAAACTCCCCAAGGATGTAGGGCTCCACACTCACACATCCTTTTATTGTTCTGTCTTCCAGGATCTGAAAAGAGAGTTTCAATGACAGTCACCCAAGCAGAGATGTAAAAACAAGGATGCTAAAGATCCTCTAACTTAATTTCTGTTGGTTTTTTTTTTTTTTTCTTGCTAGAACTGTCTTTGCATCTTATGAAAGAGTCCCCATATTAATCCACTGCTAATTCAAAACACAGGCTGTTCAGAACTTATATTTATCAAGAACAATGGTGTCACCAGATCCAACACAAAGCCAACCTGGCAGGCCAAACCAAGCAACAAATTCTACAAATATGTAGCTTGCCCAGTAAATAGGAAACTTCTTTCAGAAGATGTGTCTAAAGCTGAAAAGATTTGGATAACCCTGCTCCTCTTGGTCCTCCTTCAACATTCAAATAACCAATAGTGGGTTTTGTTAGTATTTTTGGTTTTTCTTGCCCCCAGTAATTTCTCTGTGCAGAGACCAGCATAAATACTGATTCCAGGTTGTCATTAAGTCTTACTAGCAAGTGGCACAGAGCCAGAATAGCTAGCAGAAACAGTAACATGCATACCATGCTATCGTATACATAGTAGTAATGAAATTGTGAATTCAGCTCTGCACCCTGCAGATGTTGGTAGGCTGTTAGAATGATTTAAAAGACTGGATAACTCCAGAGCTTCATACAGAAGTGAATCTCTGGTTTCCACCAGGACATAGCATCTTTTTTTTTTTTTTTAAACCAGCATTTTTTTGATCTCGCTTCTCTGTGCATAAGTACCTTCTGTCCTGAAAAGATCAGGTGCAGGTAATATCACGTGAACTAGAGCATGTCATCTGCAAGTGGCCTAACTATTTAAACAAACAAACAAAAAAAATCCACAACAAAAACCATCCTACCAAACAAACAAAATGACTTACGACTCTTTTCCCATCAATTCCCTGGCATTGTTTTGAAGATAGTTCTTACCAGAAGTACTGCAGATGGGATATAAAAGATTTGGGTAGGGAGCTTTTGCTCATACAGCCTTTTGTTGAATTCTGTCACGTAGTATTGGGCAGTCATTTGTCGTTCCACATCACTGAAATGATGAAGAAGCCCCTTTTCTTCTTTATATTCTTTCCCAACATACCTAAACAAGCAGGGAAATCTTTGCTGTAGTCAGTTTTGCATCAGACTGCACTTAGGAAGCCCTACTTGTGGTACACAAACATCACCACAGAGCAGAGTGTGGCAGCCAGCTGTTTGTTGGTGATACATCTAAAATTACAGTGATTAAAGGTGTGGGCTTTTTTCCACCTCCTACAGTAAAATACTGTAATAATTAACCTGATCCTTAACAAGAGTTTCATATTAAGGAAAGATTTAAGTCAAACTTTAAAATACTATTCTTAACACATGAGAATTCTTAAGCTACTTCTAATAACAACCTACAATCTGTGATTAACAGCAAGTAGAGCTCTCCTCATGTTGAGGTCTAATTGATGCAAATGGACTTTAACTCAGCTTTCAGAACAAATGCATCCATTGCATGCACCCACTGCTAAACTTAAACAACTGAAGAACTTCTCTTCCTGTAGTCATTGTTGCTAAGAAAGATCTTGCTGTAAAGCAGTTCTAGGCTGGGAGCTGCGTACTTGGTAGTGCAGCTGTCTGTTAGCTAGGGTAAATTCTTATTGACTCAGGCCCTGCACCATATTAAGCTTTCCTTCTTTCAGACGGCAGCAGGTATGAGGCTGTATTTCTTGGACTATGACTGGAACAAATGCTGGTGTCTTCACAGGAAGGTGAAGGTGAGCAAACTGTCTGATTTCTGGTAACGAGTGGCGTCCCCCAGGCATCTGTCTTGGGACCAATGCTCTTTAACATCTTTATCAATGACATTGATGATGGAATCGAGTGCACCCTCAGCAAAGTTTGCTGACGACACCAAGCTGAGTGGTGCGGTCAACACGGTAGAAGGAAGGGATGCCATTCAGAGGGACCTCGAGAGGCTAGAAAGGTGGGCCCGGGTGAACCTGATGAGGTTCAATACGGCAAAGTGCAGAGTTTTGCACTTGGGCCGGAGGAATCCCAGGCACCCATACAGACTGGAAGGAGGGGTCCTTGAGAGCAGCTCTGTGGAGAAGGACCTGGGGGTCTTGATAGATGAAAAACTTAATATGAACCAGCAGTGTGCCGTTGCGGCTCGGAAGGCAAATGGTATCCTGGGCTCCATCAAAAGAGGGGTGGCCAGCAGGGACAGGGAGGTGATTGTCTCCCTCTACTCTGCTCTTGTGAGGCCCCATCTGGAGTACTACGTCCAAGTGTGGAGTCCCAGTACAAGAAAGACAGGGAGCTGTTGGAGAGGGTCCAGAGGAGGGCCACGAAGATGATCAGGGGACTGGAGCACCTCCTCTACAAAGACGGACTGAGGGAGCTGGGCTTTTTCAGCCTGGAGAAAAGAAGGCTGCAGGGCGACCTCATTGCAGCCTTCCAGTACCTAAAGGGAGCCTACAAAGGGGAGGGGAATCAACTCTTTGAAAGGGTTGATAACTGCAGGATGAGGGGAAATGGTTTTAAATTGAGGGAGTGGAGATTTAGGTTGGACGTCAGGGGGAAATTCTTTACAGAGAGAATGGTGAGGTGCTGGAACAGGCTGCCCAGAGAGGTTGTGGATGCCCCATCCCTGGAAGTGTTCAAGGCCAGACTGGATGGGGCCCTGGGCAGCCTGGTCTAGCATTAAATGAGGAGGTTGGTGGCCCTGCCTGTGGCAGGGGGATTGGAGATTCGTGATCCTTGAGGTCCCTTCCAACCCTGGCCATTCTGTGATCTGCGTCTGAGCTACTAATATGACTCTGTGCTTGCACCCTCTTCAGCAATATAAAGTGTTGTACTGCCTACCCATGAGTAGGATTAGGAGAGCTTGTTTTATGAAACAGCGGAACCTGGAATCTATTTTAGCTTAATTACTTACAGTTGTTTTGGGTAACATTATCTTGCAGAACAAGTTAATCTGAAAATAAGTATGTTTTGTTAGGGTGCTAGGGAATAGCAGAAATGGAATTCCCTAATGCAAATCTAGAAGCCAAGTAAAGTGACACTTAAGCTCATTTAAGCTCACCTGAGTTTGTTTCAGCATGGATGAAGGTAGTTAGGTCTAAGAGTTGTCATGAGCAAACGGACAATAACGTGATTGTTAGAAGACAACAGTAAAGTAGCCTTTTCTTCCCAAAACTTCAGAGAGTTAGATGGAACGATGAGAAGAATTAGTGTAGCAAAGATTGCAAAATGCTCAATAGATTTAAAAAAGCAATGAAGCATTCTTGCTAAAGTGAATCAGTCAAAGGCTAACTCAGTGTAAACTAAATTGAAACAGAATAAAGAAAAAAATCTCCCCTTATGACTCTAATTTCTGCACTTGTCCAAGTGAAAACTCTATCTTCTGAAAATACTTTATAAAAATTAGAGCATGACAAGGCAGTGTACTAGCTGAATCACAGGTATAAGATGAGTCTTACCAGTGAGTTTTCATTCATGATTACACAGCACTGAAAATTTTTCTTTCACAAACTGGTTTGATCAGTACCTTCCCAAGCTTTCTTCTTGGTGCAGGAAGTGTATCCAAAATGCATTTCTCTGTTTGCCTTCTTTTGCCACGTTCAGGTAGTCCCCAATGAATACAGATGTTTCCTGGCCCGTCCAGAGGCCTGATTTCTTTGAATATTTCAAAAGAAGAGCAGCTACAAAAAGAAAACACTGCAGGTAGACTGAACAATTCAAGACTTCTGTAAGCCTTGCTGAGGGATGATATACCATCACAGAGGAGACAAGATATCCAGGCAAACAAATATATACTAAGATGTATCTAAGTCTACATCAAGGACAAAAAGTTGCTAATCAGATTTGAAACATGATAAGATGAGCCCCCAGCAGGTTTTACTTAATGAGCTTAATAACACATCCTACAGATATGCTGCTCCTAACTTCTGTATTTCCTAATGTATTCAATAAGGGTCTACAAATTAAGATACAGCAAATAAATTAAACTGTTATTTATGATTAACTTAATAATCATTGTCTCAATGTATAGTTTGCAGGATGAAATGTGGAATCTAAATGGGCTTGAGGAAAGGGAGAAGAAAGGACTTTATGAACTGGCACAAGGCACCAAGTGACCTGAGATACCTATTGCACGAAGGGATGAAGCAGGAATGATTGAGTGGTCACGGAAATGGAGCCCATCTCTATTGAGCTGTCAGTGATGTGCAAGTGAATAAAAAGGAATAGGAGAAAATGGTTCAAGGGTGTGTTCTTCTGTTGCTAAAACTGCTGCACAAAACCTCTTAGAATAACAACTTATAAAACCCTAGAAAGTGGTGACTAAATTATGAGGTTAAAAAGCCAGAGTAAAAGCTGTTTTCTATGGAAGTAGCATTGCTTGAAATGCCTGTTCCTGTGAGGAAACTTACAGTATGCTTTATGAAGCTGTTTAGACTTAAACATTCCAGTAGGCATCAGTCTCTGGACAAGCCAGTTGTGTTCTACTCCTGCCAGAAGCTGCAAGTAGTCATCATCCCTCAGAATCCGAGCATCAAGGATTTCTTCCTTGGTTCTCCCAGGTGTGAAGACAAGACCACTTCCCCTCAGGCTTAAAAAAGGACTTTCAGGGGAATTGCTGGGCATCTGAGCTGAGCTGTGCCATGGACGCAGTGATGAACTGAACAGTCTTTTGTTGCTCTGAGGCTTTTCCTCTTCCTCTTCTTCTTCTGTACTGGCACAATCAAAGTGTTTTGTTACAGATGTGTTTCCCCGCAAAGGCAAACCTATTGGTGCACCTGGAGCCACCAGAAGCTCTGGAGCAGTCACTCTGGGAGAACTGTTTATTAACTCTCCAGTACTGATGAAATCAAATTCAGTATCATCTACAGTTTCTGCTTGGGGGTCAACCTCAAGCACTTTGAGAGATCTGTGTCCGACCGTGGCTGCAGGTTTCCTCAGCCACTCACTCACGAAGGAGCTGCTGGCTGATTTTGGCTCGCTGCCTGTAGATCCTGCAGCAGCAGCGCTACTCGTGGGACGATTGACGTCGGGCGAGGGGTGCTCCGTGCTGTCCAGGGTTCCTCCCCCCGGGTCCCGCCCCACACAACTGTTTTGGGGCGGGGACGAGGCCATCTCAGAAAGGAGGTGGCCCATCCTGGCGCTGTCCTTGGTGCTGCAGCCTGCGTCCATCGGCCGGGCGGCCATCACACAGGGCTCCAGCTCCGCCCAGGAGGAGGAAGAACACTCCTCCTCCTCCGTCCTGGCAGGATAAGAAGGAGCGGTGAGGGAAGGAACCGAGTTGTTCGCTGTGTTATTCGTCTCCGCTTTCCCTTCCGAAGAGTTCTCTCTCTCCCTCAGCTTGGCTCCCTCAGGAGAAGCCTTCTCCCCAAGCCTTCTAGCTAGGGCTGTGTCTACTACCCCTAAGAAAGGCTGAGGTGACCTCAAACAACTATATGGAAGCTCTCCAGGAGAAGTATACTGAGTTTTGGGCAACAATGAGTGCATGTAAGCAGCTTGACCATTTTCATCTGTTTCTGTTGTGCAGCATTGCTCCTCCACTGAGCCCTTTTCTTGTTTCTGTCCTCCACTGGGTGACTCTTTGTTGCTATTACAGTTCAGTTCCTCCCAGCTGGAAGAGTAACTTGATAGTGACAGCTTGCACCAAGCATTCTCTGAAGAAGTGGTTTGACTTCTGTTTTGCCATCTGTTGAAAACACTGTTTTCATCAATTATTATTCTTTTTAATGATTTGGTCCCTTTTTCAGTGGAAATATTTCTCACATCAGAACTGCTCTGTTTGTTTCTTGTTTGGCCACTGGGCTTCTCTGAGCTGCTTTCCACTTTTGGTGTACTAAACATTTTTCCAGCACCCTTCCTCTGGTATACTGTGTCATCAGTGGTACACATGGTGTCTGTATTTTTGGTTTCTGTTTTTAAAGTTGTGATACAAGCTCCCACATGTGTTTCTCCCAGTGTGTTTTCCTTAATTCTGCAAGGATTTTTAAACACTTCACACACTGAGAGATGGTGCTGAGAATTCATGGCAAGGATTTTCTCAAAGTTGGCTTCCCCTTGCAGGACAGGTTTTTTCACTGCCCCTTTATAGCTGTCTGGCACATAAGACCTGGCATCAGAATTAGGAAAGGTTTCCACTTGTAGGAGCTTCTTAACAGATGTGATCAGAGACATGATCTCTTCTGCAAGCACTCCTTTCTCTTCCTCTTCTGTAAGTGAAGTGCTATAGGTATGCAGTTTTGCTATGGCTTCTCTACAAAGCTGATCAACCTCACGGAGTTTCTCACTCTCCCCATAGAGCCATCGATGCACAGTTGTGAGGCAGAAAGCAGCTTTAATAAAACTGTGGAGCTCCTGCTTGCTGGCGACATGACTGTTATCATTCTTGGTGAGGAGGCCGATCTCAAAGGATTCTTTGGCTTCAGACAAGTAGAACTTCCTCCTTTCTGGGGGACAGTCCTTGGAGTGACTATAGGACAGCAAACACACTCCACGGATGTTCTGGGAGGGAAGAAAAGAGGAGTCCAGGAATTAAAAACTTGTATCTCTGTCACAAATAAATGAGAAGAAAAAATATCTTTCTTTCCTTCTTACAACTGAAAGTAAATAGTGGCTCTAACTGCTTGCTGCTGTGTTTCCATGAGGAAACAATCTTGCTTTTTCCCCTTTGAAATATATTTGGAGTTAAAGGAGAAGCAGCACTCCCAGTTGGTGTTGAAAGCCCATCCTTACTCTATGGATAGATACTGCTTTCTTCCCATCTGCTTAGCTTCAGATCAGAGTCCAGTGTAACATATAGCATCTACAAAGCAGATAGGAGCATACTCTAAGGTATGAAGCTAGGAAGCTATATTAAAGCCAAATTTAATAGCCTAGACTCTTCTCTTACACACATAACTCTTCCAGAGTGTGGACTAATACTCACCACAGCTGTGAGCACAAACAGTGGGGTATACTGGCTGTATACTGCTGCTAATTTGCAGGCTTCAGCAGCTGATAGCAAGCGATGGCTGGACTCCCGGAGAAGAGTCTGGTGAAACAAACAAACAAACAAAGCAAGAGAAGCTCGATCTTAACAGCTGTCTTTTCAAAGAGAAGGATTTATCTGAGAGGCAACCCTATCCGATTGGAGGGAGGCAGCTTGGGATTTACCCATCAGAATCCATTGGGATTTGTAGATTTCTGATGCCTTTGAATCCTAGAGCAGGACACAAAATCAGACACAACAACCACTTAGATTTCTGAAGACGACTTTTTACTTAAGTTTACTATAGATGTATCAGGTTTGGCTCTGTAAATCGTCTGTCTACTATACACGCACATACATATATACACACTCTATAGTTATTCTTGCTGTTTTCTTTCTCCCAGAGCTAGGCAATTTTCTATCTAGGCGCTAATAAACATTTCCAATGGGAACAATGGAATTTGCTTCAGCCCTCTCAGCAAAGATGAGAAACTAGAGGATGGACAAAATATGGGTGAATTTGAGACAATGACATACAATTTGTCTGGAGAATCTGCACTCACAAAAAAAAACAAACCAGAAGTCTTACCAGGTTAATCGCTGCATTGGTTTTAAAACGTACATAATCCTTCTCATTCATGGAAGAAAATATATCTGCCAGAATACCCAAGGAAGTTGCAATTCCCTGAAAAAGAAATGGAAAGTAATGGTAGGGTTTTTCCCCTATGAATTGTTGATTGCAGTAAGTTTGGTTGTATGTACAACAGGAAAAACACACAAAACAAAAAAAAAAGTTCCAAAGGGAAGCATTGCTAAGTAAGTCAGAGTGGTCATCTCAGACTGGTAGGGTTTTATCAATTTGAACTTGCAGAAAGTGCAGCCTGGTGTATACTTCGGAGTTTCCTTAAGTGGTAGCTATCTTAATTGCTATTAGTTCTGAGTTTCAACAGAAACTTGAACAGCACTGCATTTTCCTTAGCTATTTTTCCTAGGTGCTGTTTGTGACAATGAAGGTATGGGAGAGGTGATGAGGTCTGTTTTTGTGGTATACCCTCTGCTGGAGTACAATTACAAAGATTTTTAAAGCATCACCCCAGGACTCACAAGACTTATGTTCACATTCCTGTTTAGCTACGGAAAGTCACGCCAAGTGTGACTGCTGCTTCACTGGCAGTGGGAAGATTAGTGTGACCATGCCTTACAAAGTTGTTGAAGACAGATATGCTAGCTGTTGCAAGGTGTTTAGGTACTACAGGGCCAGGGGATATGAATCACCCACAACTGCTAGCATAGGGCAGCTTGTGAACCCTCCAGCAAACAGCTCAGTTACTGGCTAAATAAATTTAGCGGTAGTCCTAGGAAAAAAACACAAAAATCTGGGGTGGGATTAGTGTGTCCTTTTCAGAAGCAGCTGTGACATACTAGGTGATGGTTCACTTCAGATGATCCTGCTTAATGAAAATGATCGTTTTCATTCCCCTGCAGGAAAAAAGGTGTCCACAAGCCTGTGCATGCATGCATAAATGATATGCAATACTTCAGCTAGAATACTTGCCCTGAGTGCTAATGGTTTCTGAGGTGCATAATTGAAACACTATTTCTAAAAGACATGAGTGAAGTAAACAGATGCTAATCTGGAATCATTATTAGGTTAGACTGAAGTAAACAGATGCTAATCTGGAATCATTATTAGGTTAGCAAGGTTATCCAGAGTGAAAAAGAGATCTTACCTTTTTATCTGGTTGAGGAAGTTTGAAATATCCCACAACTGAAGCCCAAATTAACTCTGCTGCCTCATACCACATCCCTGGAATAAAACAGAAAACAATTACTAAACAGATTACTTCTTCCACGTAGCTTTCAACAGGCTAGGTGTATTTTACACTTCCTAGAGACAGAAGCCCTCAAAACAGCATAAATCCATAGAATCCCCAAGGTTGGAAAAGACCCCCAATGTCATTTAATCTAACCACCCACCTACCAACAATATTTCCTCATTGAAAGCATTTTTTGCTTTGGTGACAGTGAATGTTTATTAGTTTCCTCTAGCTTTTGGCTGTATACGGACACACATTGTATGTTCATGAAAAGCTTCAGTTCAGCAGTCACTGAAGATAAAGGGTCACAGCAAAGGCATAAAATTAAAGCTGATGGCCTCAAGTACAAAGTCCTGGATACAGAAGTCCATCATGCTGAATGCTAGGATCTTCTTGAATTGACTGAGGAAAGCGCTGTGATAGATCTCTGTTAAACTATAGCATGCCTTTGGGAACAGTGAATTTGGTAAAAACATCAGAAGAAAAATGGAACGATATTTCAGGATGTTCTGTGACTTCTGGCTACATTAATAATAAAATGATAATTCCTAATATGTGCTTGCTTGGTACATGGTTCTAGGTCCCTCCTTCTTCCAACAGATGTGTATATACCTCATCTACTGCGACTGCATTACAGACACTGGGCAGATGTTTCACATAAGCTAAAATTCTGACATATAACAAATGCATTGTTTAGAATAGTGAAAAACCTTGAACAGATACTTATAGAAAAAGAAAAAAACCAAACCTTACCCAGCTTTTGCAGAATCTGTCCTCTGATTTGTAAGCAGACTGACTGAACAAGGATCCTATCACTTTCCTTAGCATATTGCCAGGTACCTGGGAAAGAGTTGAAAACTTCAATACAGAATGAATAATGCTGCTGCCATTTTCAGCTCTGAGGGCAACCTAAATCCCAGCAAACTGCTAGGAATCTTTCCATTGAATCCACCTGGTTTGATTCAGATCTTACGGCTGAGAGATGACAAAGGGGTAGTGCAGTAAGGAATATAAGCAGACAGCATGTAGCTTAAGTGACAGAATATAAGAACAACATAAAATGTGAAAGGTACCTCTCTTCTTTGAAGTAACAAAAAATCACTGTATATAAACATGCTGAGTTGTAATAAAAAGCAAAAGGATTTACATGGCATATTTTTGTTGTCACTGACATATGGAGTAGAACAAAATACTTTCAACACTGGCAAAAAAATATTTTCAGATATCAGAGTATTGCAAAGACCAAACCCAAGGTTTTCATATTAAAACAGAATTACTAGTTACACAAAGTCTTTCATTATCAAACCTATTTTGATACCTAATTAAAATACAAAATGAAACCACCACTTTAACAGTGATATGAGTATTTTGTTTAAGGCTCGCTTGAATGAGGACCACTGTTGTATGAGAATCTCAGTTTGGCATTAGAAACAAAACAAGAACCAGAAAAGGCTTGCTAAATTTTTTAATTTTCACAGCTGTTCAGGAACCTGAATGTGGTGACTAAATACACTCTGAAGACTAAGAGTTAGCTAGCAAGTCTAAAAATCTAAAATATATTATTTCTAAACTGTTATTAAATTGTCATTTTGGATGCCCATCCAAATTTGTGAATTTTTACAATAATAAATAGTACATGCCCCTGCAGATCTGAAACAAGTCATATTACCAGTGGTATAGTCATTTGACAGGAAGGGAAAAAAAAAGTAGCTTCTGAAAGTATCAGCACATATTAAAGAATATTCCCATTTTTATAGTTTACATGTCTGTCCAGACATGGAACGAAGTGCTGCAAGATTCATTCTCTTTTCCTTAAATCCAAAATATGGTAAATAAATGCACTGCTACCTGCTACAGGTCTGGGTTATAGCTATAATTTCATTCACAAGATCAGTGTGAATAAGACCATAAGCATTACTCAGCCTGGTTTGTTTTCTTGGGGGTGTAGATTTTCCTTGCTTTTTAGATCAATAAATTTCTTGAAATTGGTCCATAGCAGGAAGGCTGACAATCCATAATATTTTTCCTCCCAAGTGGGAGTCCAAAGATGGACTGTGGAAGTTTCAAAACAAAGTCTGAGTTCACAGAATGAAACAATCATAGAGGTTGGAAAGGACTTCTGGAGATCACTGTGTCCATTGAGTTTCCATACTGTAGTAAAGCGATAACAAAAGGACAGCAAAGGGATTGCAAGGAATGGTGGTGAGAAGAGACTGATGTCAGATTGATTGTATTTAAAATTTGTGTGATTGTTAAAATTGGTACAAAAAAAAAATAAAATAGTTCCACCAAAATAGTAATTATGAAATTGGAAAATAAATATATGTTTACCTGTTGCTCCTTTGTCATTAATAAGGCTGCTGAGGATGTATTCAGCTTTTAAAAGTTTACCTAATTAAAAACAAATCAAAACATTAAGAAAGTGAATATAAAAACATACATTGTGGTATGAACAAAAATATTCACTAGTGAAAGCCCCAGGAAACTGTACTCCTCAGTGCTGAAATTGTATTCACAATTAGCCTAAACTTTCCAGTTAATTGTGTACTGCTAAATGCTGCCTCATGCTCAGGAATCACTGTGATACAGGCTATTCTGCATACACCAAAAATTTTGCAAATAAATGCTGATGAAACAAATGTTCCTAGCTAGACATCTACTTTTAAAAACAAACACATTTTACTTTCTTTCAGGAGAGATGTTAAGTCTGTACGTTGGTTTAAGAGTCAATCCAGCTGCTCACACAAGACCAGCATTGTTGGACCGTGACTCCAGGTAGACTCAAGTCTACCTGCTTTTAAGAAGCACCCTACAGTCACAAGATATAGCCAAAATCTATGGGATTAAAGGATAAAAGGATGCAGTACTCAACAGAAGGTTGGTACTCTGCATTCTGCATTTCAGCCACCTGTCATATGGTTCAGAGGTTTTGTTGCATAGCAGAGTCATCCGAAGAAGCTTGATGGGCTACAAGAAATGTCTGAAAGTCTAATGTGATCAACATTGATGTTGCACCTTGTTTTTTGTCACAGTTATCCAAATTAATTCATTCACTGCTCCAGCCAGTGAAGAAATATGAATGCTGACTGAACTAGCCCATAGATCAGGCTGTGTCAGCAACCAGAGAAGTGGTATGCAAGGAGCTAACGGTCCTGACTATTTTCTGCAAATAAAATATTCCTTAATTGTCTTTTTCAAAGCAGGTTTGTCTGGATCCGTTTTGTTCCCCCAGAAGAAGTTGGAATACATCTTTGCAGTAGAAAGATGATACATAAAAAAACCCTTCAGGTGTTGCCCATGTTTATAGGAATGATGGACATTTAAAAAATAAATAAATCAATCAATTTATCTTAGAGGGGGTAAGCTGCATTGTTTGCATAGTCAAATGGTCCCACTGGAAAAAAAAAAAAAAAAAAAAAAAAAAGCAGCTGGGACAGTGCAGAGAAAATGCCAGGACTCTAATTTACTTTTTAAAGGCCCTTGGTCAGAAGTATAGCAATTCAGATATCCCTGTTTGAAACCAGCAGGGAATATTTGTTAAGGAACAAAAGCTCCAATTAGTATTTTCCACACCCTTTCACAATTTTCTCTACTGCTTTTGGCTCTGAAGCCCTTTATACCAGCCCCTTTGTGCTAGTGAGAGGAGCTGGGAGGGCCCAAGGGGGCCAGGAGCGGGCTGTGTGTTTGAAAAGATGGTACCAGGATCATAAGCATGTCATCCCCAGAAAGGGACAAAGTATCTTCTTCAAAGTCAAGTAGCTCCTAATTGGGTCTGAGCTGAGAAAATGGAGCAGTGGCTGCCCGGGAGCTGGTACCTGCATTGACAGCAAGGCGAGCCTGGCGGATGACCACCTGAGGACCAATTGGTGTGGTGGGCTGCAGCTTGTGCAAGCCCTTGGCGATCTTCAGGAGTTTGCTTGAGGCATCAATCCAGTACAGGAACCGGTCAATCAAGAACACGATAGCAGCTGCCGTCACACAATCCTTGACCATGATGGAAGCTTTCAAATAAACCTGAAAAGAACACCAGTGCCATGGGGCTACCTGGAAGAAATTCACGGAGCAGAGGCTCTGCCAACTGTTTATAGAAAATACTCAGCTTTAGCAATACTTCTCCTAAAAGGGCTGCTACATACCAGTTAAAGACAGATTGAATTTCCTTAGTCATTTGTTGTAAGGCAACTGCACAGTTTTGTAAGCAAGTAGAATTACAGAACAATACAAGAAGCAAGAACTAGCAATTAAAAGACTGCCTCAACATTTCTACTCATAACCTCTGTCTTCCTAGGCATTCACAAAAGGGAGTAAGTCTTTGTAGCACTGATTAGATATTTACTATAACCTATAATTTGACCAATTCGGCCATATTTTCACTTTAACATCGAAAGATTCTGTTTTTTTGTTTTTGTTTATAACTGCATGTGGTTTTTTGTTTGTTTGTTTTGTCTTTGTAATTGGCGTTCAGTATTTGGAACTATATAATTTGTTAGTCTGTTAATGAATTTAAATTATACCCAACAGATTAATAACAGTAATAACAGTTAGTTTTAAAGGGAGTCTGGGGAGACTGGAAATGGTCACTAAAGCATTTGTCTCAGATGGGACTACCTTCTGTCTGAGTACTACATTTTCAAGAATATGACTCTCAGCTTTTCTTTTCCTCTTTATCCTTAGAAGTCCCCTAGGAAATGGGGGACATTTAGGGACCATGTGGCTACCTGTGGAACCAGACCCTGGCTATAAACAACCAGCATCAGTGCAGCTTTAAGTTTGGATGGAGGATCAAATCTTTGTATACCACAAATAAACAAACAGGGCAGGCAATGCTTTCCCCTTGCAGATTACCTTTAATAACCTCCGTAATTGCAGGAACTCTTTCTGTATTCCAAGAGCCGTCACGCTGACATGAGGAATCACACAGAGCTCCTCAGGCAGCATGCTGTTAAGATGACAGAACCCCAGTAAAACCACCATGAGGCCTCACTGAGGATGCAAAAGGCCACATCGATGGCTACCAAACCACTTTCTGTGGTAGATAGCACATCACTTTCAAAAAGCAGCAATCAGCTGTAACAAAGGACCCATCTCTTTGGCCATGGAGTCGCAGGGGTGCTAGGCACAGCTGTGGCTTGCCTGGACTTCATGGCAGTGGCCTTGTGCTGCCATCAGAGCCTTGCCTCCTGGTATCCCACTTGGCTCCAGTGCCAGGGAGCTGGCAATGCTCAAGTACCATGTCGTGATATGGGAGAAATTGCAAGAGAATAAAGCAGGAAACACCTTCAACTATACGAAATCTCTTCATAAAAAGAATGTGTTTCTCATAGCATTCCTGTCAGCCAGTAAATCTGCTAACACAGTGGCTCAGGCCGCACTGCATCATCAGAGGATGACTGACAAGAAGGCTTTGTGAAAATCCCCACTAAAACACTCAGTTGGACAGCTATCTTCAGTTTTTATCTTCAGCATGTGTTTCCTTCCCTTTTTTCTTGCGTAGACGCACAGGCCCAAGAGCGCCATGTCAGAGATGCTGTTGATCACTCCAGTCACCACTGGGCTTCTTGAGCCTCCCTCATTGCCTTCATCCTGTCCAGACTTCTGCTCTCTTCTCTCAGTTCAGAGAACCACCTCCTGACAGCAAGACTCATTCTTGATTTTAGCAGCTTAATCATCAAGTGATTGAGGACAGGAATGGCAGCAGCCTGAGTAACACTTGTTTCTAATGAACAGAGCCCTCTGAGGTGTGGGGAAAGCCCATATCAAACCATCTGGAGATAAACTCGTGACTATGGCATGAACGCTGGGCTGCAGCATCAGCCCGCTTCAAGCATTTTCTGGCTTGTTTGCACTTGCCTCTGCACAGTGAGGCAGATTTGTGCAAATTTCCTTTTTCTTTTTTTTTCTGAGCCTGAGTTGGATTTTCTAAGAGGATGGCACTTGAAAAGGATTCCTGGAGCTCCGCACCCACAGCCCGCTTGTGCTGGTCAACAATGGAGGAATCCCCCTCTCTAAGCACCTGTAAACTGACACTGCAAACTATCCATTTGAAATGCTCATGAACAGGCCATATATTTAAGCACAGAGCATCGCCTAATCTATTTTTTTTCCTCCCCTTCTTCCTTTAATAGATTGGAGCACAAAAGCCTGAGAGAGGGTGACCTACCAAACAAAAGGGCCTTTGAGTCCCTAGGAAAAGTAGACTTGGAGGAGGATGGAAGGAATCCAAGTGGCCCTATTATTTCCACTTGCACTAATTAGACATTTTTCTGTCAGCTATTGAGCACTGCTGAGAGGCCAAACTCACTGAATTCATTTCTAAAGTGTTTACAGAAGTTTGCATCTGTTTGTGTCTCTTCAGGAGGAAAATAAGCACTTCAATAGCATTGTGGAAAATCTAAACGAAGCATCCTATTCTGAAGGGCTTGGCAGTCTTGCAGCTGCATAATTTAACTCCTTGCTCAATGCCGAAACCTCTTGTGTCCCTCTCCAAAACCAAATGGACACAAAATGTAGAAAAGTCAAGCCAGGGGGAGAGACTCAGCTACTTTTTCCTGAAAGGCCGGGCCGCACGCTGTGTGGCACACAAGGACACGGTTCGGTGTCAAGCTTTGCAATTATGTTCCCGGCAGCACACCCAGAAATCCATACCCACGCCTTTCACCCACTGCCAAATGGCACCACTCAGGAATTCCTCAGCCCAGCTCGGCTCTCACTTACGGGCACGTTGATCTTCAGAGGGGACGAGTGCGATAAACAGGTTACTTGCTGTCTTTCTCACTGCATCCACATCAAGACGGAAGGGGGAAAAGAAAAAAAAAAAGAAAGAACAGGGTATGTGCGCACTTTGTTTTAACATCTGTGTCCGTGATGCCCAATGCATATGTCTAATTGAGTTTAGGACACAAAGGGAACCTCACGCCTGGGAAGTGGAATCAGGTGGTGACAGAATTAAATTTGCACGAGATTTCTATACATGGACCGTGGGGGAAAATGCAAAACAGCCTTTAGTGAAGGGCTTGTCCTTAATGGCGATGAGTGGGAGGGTGTGCTGTGTGCATGGTTTCCTGCATTAGTGGGTTAACTCCTCCTCACGCCGGGGCCGAAGTTTGGGTCCCAGTGTTGGGTTCAAAGCCGTGATGCCTCCTCTGCATTGACAATGGGGCTGCTCCCGAGAGGGAGCAGCTCAGAACCGGGGCCATCTGGCACGGGAGCTGGCAGCATCGCGTCAAAGGGAAATTATTGGTGCATAGTAAATGAGGGTGGGGAGGAGGGGAAGGGAGTTGCAGAGATCTTATGTGGCAGCTGATGTAAGAGGAATTACAAGCCCAAATAAATGAAATATTGATTTAATCCACTCTCTCTGCCCTCTTTATAAGGCGACAGTCCCACAGGCAATTCCCCACATAGCCTGCAGGTGCAGAAGGGTCCCTGTTGCAGAAACATCCCTGCAGCATCAAGGGTTGAAATCATTTTTAGAGTGTACACACAGTTTTGCAGGCACTCTGGACTCCTGTGTTTGCCTACGGTCATTCACCTCACCCTATTTTAGTCTTTATTTGTAATCAAGGCTGAGGTTTTAAACCCTAAAAATCCAAGAGCAGTCACAATAAACTCAAGCTGTGTGCACAGAGCAGACACTTCCAGGTGCCAGGTTCTCCCTCAAGATCTACTGCTAGTTAGCATTTCACTGAACCCTAACAAATTGCCCGTCTCTTTCTCCCCCTACATTCGTACCCTGTCAGATTAAACACACAGTCAAAACAGCAATGGATTTGGCTGAAGTCTTGCCCTTTTACCCCACGCACTGTTAGCAAAGCCTGTATTTCCAAGAGACCAAAGCTGCTGTCACTGCACGGGACTTCTCTATCAATCTCAGCCTTTCAGCTGGCAATCAGAGCACACTCTGCAAATAACAATGAATTAAGCCTCCTACCACCTCTGTGACTGGCAGGAGAAAGCATGGCCATGATGTGCAGATGGATAAGCCTGAACACAGAATGGGTGAGTTGTGCAGTAAGTAGTTGCAGAGGAAGGAACGAGAGGTTCCTGGACACTTTCCTCTCTGCTCAGAGCAGCAGAGGATCCAATTTAATGGCTTGAGTGACTGGAGCTCTCAATTAGCTCACATTATTCATCCTGAAGGCAGTGGAGAGTTGGGTGTTTATTCGATGAGCCTAGCACTAGGTCAATTATTAGCAACTCAAAACACCGCAGAATGGATCAGTTTTGACAAGCTGCCTCATCATCCTTCATGAAGTGGGAAACTATAGGGGCAGCAGGGCACGTTCCTTGTTCTGTTCCCAACTCCTGCTCTTAAGTGCACTGCCTCCTCCATCGTCACTTGCTCCATCAGAGCAGAGCCAGGAGAGCCCACCTGGCTGCACCATGTCCACATCCTCCGCAGGATGGAGAAGGACACATACCTCAGCACAACATGAAGAGAAGGCACCACCCCTGCCCTAGCTGCTGCTTGCAGATTGAGGGGTCAATGGGAAAACACTTGTCAGTGGGACCAGGAGACACTGCCATGATGGATTTGGACATTCTCAGGAGAAGCGTTTTGGGGCAAGAATAGAAGAAAAGCCTTTAAAGCACTGAGGAAACTTCCTGAGCAGGAGCTCCTGTGGGCCTTCTCTTTCTGACAGCAGGGATTTGAGGGACCCCTGGAGCAGAAAGATTTTGCTGACTACTAACTGTAAGTGTAACAGGAACTTTGCGGCACCGATTTGCTCTTGCTGTGCTCAGTCTTTAATTAAAAGCCTATTGGTGTTTCCTTGTGTTACATTAAAATACTGTGTTAAAGGAGATATGTTAGTACTTCAAAATAGCTAACTGCCTACGAGAAATCCCTCCTGATAGGGCAGTATCAGTACCCTTATTATCATTTACAGATCCAAGAGTCTCCGAGAGTCTCTTTTCCTAAATCTGTCCTCAAAGTAAAAATCCATTTGAGAAGCAGTTGGAGGGGGGGGTGGGGAGGAAAGCACAGTGACCCCAGTAAGACAACACAAAACCTTTTCCAGGGACGAAAGGCTCCATGAAGCATCATCTGAGAACAGTAAATCCTGCTGATGTGCAGAGCTAACAAATAGCCCTGTTGGTACCCAGGACTGCAGCTCATGTTTTTCTCCTGACACTGCCCATGCAAGTCCTGCTGCAGTTTTTTTCCATATGTGCAGTGGAAGATGAGTGCTTTGCAGCACTGCACGTTAGTGGGACAGGGCTGAGCAACTGCACTGCTGTGCTGAAGCTGTCCCACTGAAGCTGCTGCTTTGGCTGGGCAGCATGAGCAACACGTGGGATGTTGGCCATTCTCCCACATTGACAGGGCCTGATTTCTGATATTTCTCGCTCAAAAAGCCCCAGAGTGACAGGGTTTGCACAGCATAAGGAGGCCAGGGTGCCACCAAGTCCTTCATGAGTTGAGTTCCCAAAGAAGCTGAGTTCCAAAGAAGAGCTCTTAAGAGGCAAATAGCAAAAGGTCAGCCAGAATGACCAAGATTCTAAGGGCTTTGGTTCTCCTGTTACCACACCAGTAGGTATGGGGAGGAGAAAACTAAATCCTCAGCTCCCTCTTCAGCTGTTTTTCAAAGGCTGCAGCTCTCAAGATCCACACACATCCCTAAGGGTATCGGAGCACTTCCCTTAGAATAATTATCCTAATGATAATCCAGCAGCACATAATTAGGTAAGGCCCAGGCAGGGGCTGCAGGGACTTTTTCTCTCTATTCTTTTCCACAGCCACATTAACTACAAGGAGATTTTGTATGACCAGGACCAGGATCTGCACTCCCCCAACCAGGGTGGGGATCAGCTGCACAGTCTCCTGCACAGCTGCTTGGAGGAAACCCGTTCTTGAAGAGTCTCAGGAGCACATGCAACCTGATAGACACCTTTAACCTGAAGGTTATTTCAATAGTGCATTTAAAAATAAACTGAGAATAACTGTCCTTAGTGTAAGTGCATGAGCAAATGAAATCTTTGAAGCTGAAACTTTGTTTTTGCTCTTGCACAATACCTATTGCAGTAGGTCCTGGTTCGTGACTGAATGCCTGAACTTGAATGCAGGAACTACTGCTGCGTGTGGTAAAAATGAAGTGATGTTCCAGATTGTACAGTCAGGAGAGTGGCAGGGTTAGGATGGTATTTTACAGGTTTATAGTTAGAAAGATTACCATGGTGGAAAAGGACAATCAAAAATGATATGCTCACCTCATGTCCTAGGCACACAGTAGAAAACTCCAAAAGGAAGGATCTCCAGAAAGAGATCCTTCCCTAGTGGCAGTCAGCCCTTAAATAGGGTCTAGGAGAGGTGGAGCCAGGCTCCACTCCTTCTGTCATACCGGTGAATTGCCTTCACCTGTGCTCCCATGGCTGACTCAGTCCTTGCCTCAGGTGATCAATCAGTGGTTCAGGCTGTGACTCAACAGTTCCCATACACACATCATTACAAGGGGTTTGAACATGGGTTCTTATCGTATAAGAAAATACAACCAAACGTTTCATGAATAATCCCAAAAGAGATGATATACTTGTACGTAGAGTTGTCTTCCAGTGAAGCCCTCAGTAGGGTTTGCAGAATCAAAGCCTATGTGCTCATGGGCATATTGCCCTCTGTTGGCTGGTCACTGAGCACAAGGGTATTTCCATGTCTCCAGATATGGGTAATCTGCAGGAACAGCAACACTTGCAAGTCTCCCTTTTGGAAGTGCAGCCTCAGCCTTTACCCTGCAAGGTATTCTTTTTTAGAGAAGTTACCCCTGTTTGTTTACTGTGATCCCATAGTAGAGTTGAAGAAAAGCTCTCTAAAAGGATACAGGTGTGGGTGGCTTTGCCTTCTTGGTGCATCGGATGAGCACACAGCCACCAGCATCAGGCATCCCACTTTTTAAAGTGTAGCACTAAGGCAAACCCTTGAAGCCAAAGCCTAATCCGCTTACTCCCTGCACTGGTCTCATGGAGCCTTTCAGCCGACGCGGCGCGCAGCGTAGAACGGCCCAGTCGGGGCGCAGGCAGCCAGAGCTCCACACCGCGCAGTGTGTTATGGTAATGAAGTGCCTTTCATTCAGGGATCTCAAAGTGCTTTTTAAATGTAATGAATTACGGTTTATGAGCTTATTCTGAGCATGGCAAATTAAAATAAACAGAGATGATTTTTTTTTAAGGTTTTGATGAACATTAAATTGGCAAAGACTTAAATATTTTTTTCCTTTGGGGACTTGCATTATCTTTCTGTCCCTCGTGCCAAAAAAAAAGAAGAAAGTTGCTCAGACTTTTATCTTTCCTCATCACACTGTAATCACTTCTCTTCAGCCTCATTTCCCTCCCAGCTTTTTATTCAAAGAACTGAAGCAGCCTTTGCTCTGCCTTGAAATTTTATTTAAAAAAAAAAAGGGGGGGGGAGGAATGAATGAAGGGGAAAAAAAATCCCTTTTCCCGACTAATACTAATAATACAGGTCAAAATGTCAGTCTTTCTACAATTAAATGGAAAACAAAAAAGGTTTTCCCTTTTTCCCATGGTACAATAGCACTGGAATATAAATTACCAGCGAAGATGAAATAATACTTCAAAGCACACAGGGAAAGGCAGCACAATGTTTACAAAGTATTTTCAACCACACGACGAAGCATTGAAGCCGACGGTTACCAATGGACTTCAGGGGGTGTTGGTGAATAGTCTGAAACGAGCATGCGGTGGGATTTTAGGTCCCTATGGTCTATGACCCCATGATATGCTTTGTTTAACAAGGGCAGCTGCAGTTATCAACAGATGTTTCAGCAATAAATAATTGGTATCATCTCAGAAAAGATCCATCTACCTGGGGAGAAGGCATAATGCTGAGAACACTGCCCCTCTATTACCGCCGCATTAATCTCCCATCTATCCAGGTCTCTCCGGGAGCTTACTGCAGGTGTTTGTCCTGGGAGAGAGCAGACAAACGCTGCGAAGCCAGAGTGCTGAGTAGGGATTGTAAAGGAGGTCAACCTCTGCCATAAATTTCTGTCGGAGGCCACACACACCAAAGAAAGAAAATAAATGCCCAAGGAGCAGCACCACCCCCCTGCACATTTGGGATCCCTGGAACCTATGGTGCTGGTGAGGGGATGTGCAGTGGGCACAGCCCTTAGCTTCCTGGAGCTCCTCATCACTGCCCAAAGCCATCATCCTCCCCAGAAAACACCTGCAGGCCTTGCTCAGGCTCTGCTGGGGGAACTCTGCCCCTTGGGCAAGCAAAATATAACTCAGATAAATCAGAAAACAAGAAGCAATGAGAATTCCTTCCTGCTTTCTGATCTTAAAGATAGATAAAATAAGCAGAGTATGCTTTGGGATCCCTTAGCACCTCCTGGATCCTGCAGCTCCTCACTCAGACCGGAGCCTCTTATACACATGGAAGACCATTACATTCTTAACTTGCTCGCCTTGGCTTTGGCCAGCTCAGGTCTCAGCCAAACAATTTTCTGGAAAATCACTAGAAAAGCATTTTGGCTTTATTGCAGTGCCAGGTCTTCAGGTAATAGGCAAACACACAACTTGTTGGAAACAGAAGTGAGCAAGATGAATGGGCAAAGCAAGCACTCAAGCTAAACAAACAAGAAACTCCTCACCTTCTCAGAGAAGGAAACCTTCCTGCCCCAAGCATCCCACGCTTCCCATAATAGCTGAGCTTCATACCAGTAGATCAGGGAGCCTGGCACCAATCGTATCCTGCAGGTTGGTTTTGTCCTCTGGGCCCAGATCTTGCTTGTATTGCCATTTCTCTGGCACAAAGGGCCACTTCATTTCCTTCGCCTCCTCCAGAAGGGTCCTCAAGTCATCAGGAAGCAATGCTGGAAAAGGCAAATTGCTGGCAGTAAGCATAGCCATGATCCCACACAGAACAGCTGCATTGCACGAAACAGAGATAAACCTAGGTTGTACAGAGCAGTTGGGCATAGATCTAAAGGGATGCAATGAAAGACAGTCAGATATGTTTGAGAATGTTTAACTCATCATTTGGGAAAAAAAGTCATTGGTTTGAGTTACTCAGTCTGAAAAAAGATTGAGTAACTCAAAGAAAGCTACAGGATACATCTTCCCTGGGCAGCAGAGAGATCCTTGCTACAGCAGGAAGAAATTGATCCACATGCTTGGGCACTGACAGTGCCTACATGTGCAGAGCAGGTCCCAGCTGGGGCTTGCACAGCCCTCTGTGAACTTTGTGCACTGACCTGGCCACTGCTGGAAGCTCTTTCTTTGGAGGCAGTGTATCGCAGCCATTCAGGTGAGCTGAGGACCTGGTGTGTCAGGATTGCTGGGGCAGAGGACGCCAAGCTCCTGCATGCTATACCACAAGGCTGAAGAGCTGCTGTGCCCTGAGCACAGTCTAGCTCCTGGGTTGTGCTCCCAGCATGAAGCATCACCCATGTGCCATGAAGCCGCTGGTCCAACCGTGTCTCCAACCCATCTGACTGAGAAAGGACTGCTAGTTCGAGCACACAGCTGTCCTTTCCTTTCAGCTGCAACCCACATTTAATTTTCTCCAAACAGCAGTGAAGCTGCAGCTCCTATGTACTGTACTAACCATAGGCCAAGCAGGCTCTCTGGCCAATAAAAGTGGATTAGCAAGGATTATTGACCAGATGGGGTCAATGGTGATCATCAGCTGCAGATCTAACCCCTACTGGCCATTAATCCCCAGAAAAAATCCTGCTCAGAGACCATCATTTCTTTAATGAGGTAATGCAAATAAATGTATTACTACCTATTCTTTAATCTATCCTTTGTGGAGAATGGTAGAAAATACACTACATAAAGATTCTGTTTTGTGCTCATATTGCAGTGCATTCATCAGTACGTTTTTCCTATGCAAAAATAGGAAGTCTGATACGGAGGGCCAGTTTTCCAAAAAGTCACCTTTAGAAAATACATCACTTTTTCCAACACAAGTTTTCTCACTTGCTGCTTCAGGTCTAGACACACTTCCCATTAGATCACAGCGCAACTGCACTGCCCTGCTGGTCTCATATCATGCCTTCAGAAGGCCTAGCCCTTCCCAGTGCAAAGAAAGGAGCCCAAGAGGCAAGCCAAAGGAAGAAGAGTTCCTATCCCCATGCATCTCATGGCTCCTGTGATGATGGCACTGCAAAACTAGGTAGGAGTGGGGGCGCTCTGCCCCCTCACCAGGCCTGAAAACTGAAGTAGGTATGTAGGGTGGCCAAGAGGAGGCCAGCGGTTGAAGATCAAGCTTCCCAAAGTCTTCCTCTAAAGAAGACAAAGAGTGCCTGGAGGCAGTCAAGCACACACTGATATATACTTTCCCTATATAATCCCAATGGGGGGGGACTATTTGGGGGGGGGGAATCTAGGAAAACAGTCATGGGATTCTCACACAGACAGCCATTCTGTCTCCTTCTCTGCCATCTGCTCTTCCCACTCAAACTTAAGCTTACTTAAATAACACCAAGCAGGAAAAGTAATAGTGTCAGAATGTACAAAAACAACCAATGGGATGATGTGGATGTTGGTATTCTCTTTGAAAAATACAGGTATTTCTGCTACCTAATTCTTCCAGTTTCCCATGTCATCCTTGGTTAAGCCTTACTGCCCCTCCTGTCTGATGCACCAAAGAACAAGGAACATATTTAATAGTGAAGTTTCACTCTCAGAGCACCCCCAGCAGTCACTGCAGTTGCACAAGAGGAACCCAGAGCAAGGTTTTCAGCAGGATCTGGTGATCCACAAGCCTCCAGCCACCTCTGATGTTAGGCGTTTGTGTTTGTTTGCTGGGCTTTGAGCCTTGCTCTGATTCCAGTTGTCACCACAAGGAAATAAATGCAATTAGCATGCTAATGATATTAATTTGATACTGTGACGTAGAAACATCCACTGTAAGCACATGAAGTAGCTGGGGAGCTGGTATGAACAATCCTGTAGCCACAAACTGAAATACAACTGCCAGAACAAGAGTGCCAGCAGAGAGCCACTGAAGCCACAGGGCCATGAGCTTTTCCATTCCAGAATGGGCAAACGGGTCTGAGCACTGTAGGCAGAGGTCCTGAGGAGGATGGGAGATCTTTGCAGGCTCTGACTGCCCATTTCCTCCAGCAGCTCACCTGAAGGGCTGCAGCTAATCGAGCAGTTATAAGGGCATCTGATTTACCTTAGCTGGAACTAAACTGATTATTTCTCGTCCGCTGCAGTATTTAATAGGAGAGAAGGGATGAAGAGGGTGAAGGGAAAAAGCTCTACCTGATTAGGAGTTCAAGAGCCTATTCTGAAGGGAGATAATCAAGCTTAAAAGAATTTGTGATGAGAAAACAAAGTAGCCTTTTGTTTAAAACAAAAAGAGAAGAATCTTCCAGCATCCCTGGCAGAAATCTACATGCCACCCTCCAGCACAGACAGGCCGAGGTGCTTCAGAAAGGGCGGCTGACCTCCCAGCGAGAACAAGGCGCGCGCAGAAACATATTTGAAGCAGCCCCGCACTCGGGGCAAACAAAGGGTTTTAAAGATCACATTGATGTGATGGTCAAGCCGGTCATGCAAGCAACACCAAGCATTATTGGCTTTAAACTGGAAAAGGGATGGTACAGCAGATGTGTAACACAAAATAGAACCTGCACAAAATTCAAGTTTTGCAATTTTTTGCTGATGCCTGTACTGTTTCCCTCAGAAATGTCAATCTTGTCCTTTACTGCATTGCCCCGTACTCACTGAAGTTATTTTCTGATGCGGCAGACAGCAATATGTAACCACTCTGCCCTGCACAGAACAGGTGTGACCCCCACAAGCCCAGCAATGCAAACATGGCTCTTCACTGGTGAGCAAAAAAACTGTGGCAGTTACATTGTGGAGCCCTGTGAAAGTCTGACTCTGGAGAAAGCTGAACTGAGCATGTAAGACCTTTCAGTGATTAGTGTCAGCTGCATTTCCACCAGAATTAATGAGTCATTTTTTAAAACCTCCCTTATTACCACAGCACTGAAATAAATGTTTCTAGCCCACAATGCTAGCACTGAAACAAGTGAAGAGCTCCTCTCCTAGCGCCCTCTCTAACTACTGCTTCCCTTCCCGGTTTTTCATTCCAGCCATTAGCTGACATGGGCTTTTCTTTCAAGAGGGATACTGCAAGTTTTTTCTTTGGACACCACTTACAGAGGTCACACGCATTTTACGAGATAAAGATTCAGGCAATGAGCTCTTTAATATATCAGAAGAAGCTGACAAACAGAGAGGGCCCTCCCCCAGCCCCACTGAAAGGAGAGGAAATATGTGCCCTTATTCAGAAGTTGCATCCTTTTTCTTTTCTTTTTTTTTTTTTCTTTCTTTCTTTCTTTCTTTCTTTTTTTTTTTTTAATAACTGAAATTTATGTGCATCAGCAAACTTTCGGGCATTGTTCTTCCCCAACTAAACTGTTCCTTACAGCCTCATGTTTACTGAAGCCTAAAATTAGAACTGACAGCAATTCACCGCAACAAAGTGGGCTGCCTTCCCCTGCCTACCCACAGCCCACGTCCCATTCACTGCCCTGAAATCCAGTCGTCTCTTGGCTCTCATCTGCCAGGAGCAGAAAAATAGGGCACGGCCGAGGAGCGGCTGCCCGCCCTGCTGCCCCTGGGGCCTCACCTTGGTGCCGCTGGTATTCCTGCTCCTCTTCCTCACGGATGTCTGCCTTGGCTGACAGCAGTGCGGCCAACGATCGCTCGCAGTCCTGCAGCAGTGCGGCCACCGCGCCGTGGGCGTTCATGGCCACTGCTCCCTCTTGGCTGCTCCAGCACTGAGGGCTCCTTCCAGGTGGAGGGACCTGCTGAACAGAGCAGGGAGATGACTGAAGCCCCTTCCAGCAGCACCAGAAAGAACTGGGGGAGCCCTAGCAGCAGAGGCCTGCCCGATGGCTGCTTACGGCATTGCCAGTGGTGAAGCAGAAGGAAAAGCTTTCTGTCTCAGCCATCTGAAATGAAATGTGTGGAAATATGTCTTTAATTCTTTCCCATGCAACAAAACAAATCTGACTGTTCTAATGAACTGCTCTCATAATTCAAAGTGATGTGGTTAGAAACAGCCTCTGAAAATATTTCTGAAGTTGGTGAAGCTGTAGGCTTCAGGAAGGGGAAGGCAGAACTACATGCAGCCAGGCACAGCTGGCTCTGCATCTCAGCAGCTGAATTCTTCTCTGCTGCAGCTTAGAGTGGCTGGATCCCAACTGGCAGCACCAGGCGGCCTGGGGATCAGAGGGCAGAAGCAATGAGCTCATGCAGAAGCAGAGGGAGGCAGGTGGAGTGAGGCTGGCCTGGTGTTCATCAGCATAGAGCCCAAGGCAGGAGCCAGGCAGTGGGACTGTGCTAGCACTGCAGATGGATGCCAGCAAGAGAAGAAATTAAATGGGGACACAGAGAGGAGGTTGGGGCAGGATGCAGTGCCAAGAGCAGCTAGAGTGTGGGGAAGGCAAGCAAAAGTGCAGACACCCATGTCCAAACCTATCCATGCTGGGGCACTGCCAGGGCATATCAGCTGCATCCCACTTCTGCAGGGCTTTCACGCCAGCCATAGCGCATGGGGAGTCACATGTGTGTCAGTGTTTGTGGAGTGTCTGCCATGTGAACAACGGCTCAAGAAATGGGAAAGTGCTCTGAGGGGCGGCACAGGTTACATCGCTGCATTTGTGACTCTCAGCTGGCCAAGAATGCAATTGAAAAGTAACCCGTCAGGAAAAGCAATCTAATAAGATATAGCATTCAGGTGAATGTACTTAAAACAGATTAAAGGCTTCAGTTCCCATCCCTCAACAAAACACTGAGGTGGGATTTCTGCTGTCAGCCCTTCCCTTCTTTGCTCTCCCCAAGTTACGCATTGCTTTTTCTCCAACTACTTCTGTGTTGTACATGCCCTCCTGAGAGAGGCATTTTCTGAAAACAGGCCACCTGTGGGCATGGAGGCAGCACACGAGCACAGGGCAACGTTAGCTGAGAGCTGTGGTGGCAGCATGTATGGCCATGGGCCCCTCCTAGGGCTTCTCTCCCATCCTAGCTGAGGAATCCAGCTGGCTGGCATGGACACAGAGCAAGGAGCAGCCAGAGGCACGGTTAGAGACAGCTGCAGCATGGTGCTTTGGCAGAGCGGCAGCCCTGCGATGTAAGGATGTCTGAGCTTGGTGACAACAGCCAGGCATGCGCGTGGGGCAAGCCAAGCCCTCTCCTCCCAGCCTTCTGGGTCTAGAAAAGCTGGACTTGTTGCTGGATATCCATTAGGGAAAAGAAAAGCGTCCCCCTCTGCCATGATTGCTGTCACACACACCTATGCTAGCGTTGCTCACTCTGCTCACCATGCCGACATCTGCTAATTGATTCATCTGATTACACAGCCCTGCGTGGCCACGGCTGTCCCACGAGTACCTCCCAGGTTGGGATGGAGCGTTCCTGCCATCTGGCCCTGGCTCCACTCCTTTGTGTAATTGATTTCTCCCAAGTCCCGTCCCCCGGGAAGCCCTCTCCAGAAGCTGTGGTGAGGATGTGGCTCAGACCCACAGCCAGGCAGGCAGGAGGCTGCTAACAGTGTGCAGGAGCATGTCACAGCCCTAGCAGGGATATGTCCATAACCAGATGGTCTACGACAATGTGCTGAAGCTGAGACACTTCACAAAAAAAAAAAAAAAAAAAAAAGAACAGTACTAAGAGCATCCAAGCTTACAGACACCCTCCAATGTGTCTGTGTTGCAGCGACGGCCCCGCTCCAGCCTTACAGCCTTACAGACAGCCCATGGAGGGCTGCAACCTGGGCGAGCGTGTGGGGCTGTGCTGTGAGGCTGAGAGTCCCGTGGCTTTGTGAGCCGCATGGCGCGTGAGCCGCACAAAGAGCAGAGGGGGCTTAGTGGGGAAGCTTAAATTAGTGTAGAAGTGCAGCACGTGGCTTGCTGGGATTGCAGGGATTTAACTCACCGGGAAACTGCTGGATCCGTAACAGGGATATAGGCAAGGCGGCAAGAGAGAGGTTTTTCTTCAAGTACGTTTTTCCAAAGAACTAAATAAACAACGAGGGCACTTAGTGTAATAAATAGCGATTTACAGCAGCAGGAACAACAGTGTGGTGGAACCACACAGACCAGTGCAATAAACTGCACGGTAGCACTCAGAAGCAAGACAGCCGTTTGAGACCCGTCACTGGGGGCAATGGCTTGGATCATAAAATCAGATGAAAATGCACCAGAGAGCTTTAAACTGCAGCAGCATCCTTTACACAGATGCACGCTGTAAGCTGTGTTTAGTAACAGCTGCAGCACTGTGGGGCAGCTGGGAGATGAAAACCCTGCCGGCAGCGCGTGGCAAATGCAGGACCTGAGAGTGGAGCTGAGCAGCAGAACCAGCACAGAGTTCTGGTGAGCCCTGTGACAGTCACTGGTTGGCTTCCTGTCACTGCCGATACATCTCAGCAAGCAGCACTTTGAGGGGACGTTGTGCTGAAAACTAAAAGTAGGTCCAAAAATGACTGCATAGCTGTCTAGAGAAAAGTGCTTTTAAAGACACACAACCTACTACTACAGAACACCTAGACACACCTACACTACTTTGGCTGCCACTTTCAAAACATGTAATAAAGACCATTTTATGTTACAGTGAAGATCTGGGCAATCGATGCAGTTCAAAGCAGAAATTATGGAAATAATCATCTGCACCATTTCAGGTTAGTGCTTGGCTTACAGTAACTTCTTGCATCAAATATGATGACCAAAAGTACAAAGATCTCTTTGGGAGAGGGGCAGCATGTTGCTGCAGTTGCCTCTACTGGGAGCTAGGACTCAGAACAAGAGGGAAGGAGAGGAGGAGGGAGGGAGGGTCTGGGTGGGCCACAGAGAAATGATCTCTTCAATAAGAAATGGGCCATACTGTGACTCTTCGGTGCCCTTGGGCTATAAGACCAAAAGGTCTGTCAAGATAAAGGAATTTTTTAAGTTATACTGTGGATAGGAGGGAGTCTGGGAGTCAGTTGGGCCAGTTTAAAATTAAAGTTAATGTCAGAGGCTCAAGTAAAGCGAAGATGTAATTGATGCACTCAATACAGTAAGCATAACAACCATTTGTTTCTCAGACAAAATTATTTAGGAAATTTTCCACAGCATTATTGTCCTGAAACACAAATTAGAGATCATCAGAGCTTTTCTCTCTGAAAATATATTATTCTAATTTCCATCTTACTCAGGCTACCCTCCAATTCCAGGGAGACTAATGAAGAAGAAGCAAAGACCTGATGAGTTCCACGCAGAGGCTACATTTATGGATTAATCCCAACAGGGAGCAAATCAACCTTATTCCCAGAGTGCTCAGTTGGGACTCAACACAATCAATTGAGGACTGGATAGTTATTTATGACTGAGGCTGTTTTGACTTTCAAATAAACATTTTAATTATTTTAAGTGCTACACTGGAACTTAGAGTATGAGTCCTGTTTTAATTTAGATGGCAGCAACGCCTTGCTCTCCTCCCTCCTAATCCCAAACCACTCCAGTCATTATGATACAGTGCCAGTGATCCTGATCATCATGCCTGTAACATTTGAAAGCATGGACCAAAAGCAAAACCCACTGGTCAGGCTAAGAAGAAAGCCCACGTTCTCTGTACCTGCAGTGAGGCGGTCTGGCTGAGATTTTTGCATCTACCAGGAGGGAATAGCTTGCTTTAGCAGTAACACCCCTTGGCATAGAACTACTACACATGAAAAGAGCATCCTCATAGGGGTACCAACTCTGAAACCCATTTGCACACCCTGATCCATCCTTGTGCGATATTTTCTATGCCAGCTTTTCCAAGCAACTATCAGTTTCTGTCAATAAGAGAGAGCCTGAACATTTATTTTCCCCTCAGCACATAGCAGTGAGCACACAAGTCCAGGGCACCCTCAGCTGCTCCCCATCCCATGGATTTGTGCAGACGCTTTCTGCAACCCTTCCCATTACCTGTGCCCCAAATAACAGGCTCAGCTTTGTTATCAGATTTGGTGACTTGAGAAAAAACGGAAAACTTGCTTAAAATGATTTAGTCTCACACCAAAGGTTTCACCAACTGACTTAATATTACCCTCTATAGAAAGAAAATCTGGTTCCCTGCTTCAGTATACACACATTTGTGCTTTCCTAGAGCGTTTACCTTGCTTGCAAGCGCGCGGAGGCTCTGCCACATGAGAGAGACAAGATGATAACCAAACAACAGCAGAATTCATTTGCTAGTGGATTTATTTATTTATTTATTTTCCTTCTCTGGCTTAAAGATGAGATGTTTTCTTTCGATAAAGCTGGATATACAAACCGACATTGGCTGTATTAAAATAAGGAAGAACCTCAATCAAAGAGCCTCTCCTAAGGCAAGCTTTCTTGTTAATATGCACCAACATGAAAGGCTTTCTTTTCATCCTATACAACTACAGTGTGTGTAAATTGCAGGGGGCTCATTGGCATAAATCTTGGCTGTGACCTCTGAGGTAAACTGGATTTACATTACTTTCTGACAAGAATTAAATGAAGGCCTTGTGGATATATGAACAGCCTTCTAGACTGCAACAGATGGGCATGAATGTGCTCCCTAGGCAAACTATCAGTGACATCTGTGTCCTCCAAATTCTGGTGGTCTCAGCCAATTAGCAGGCAAAAGGGAAAAAAAAAGGCAGCCTCTACACAGCTACCCCAGTCAGTGCTGAGCAGAAGTGCTTCTGTTTAGAAATGGGATCAAGAACAGCCTCCAGCAGCAAGGGGACAGTTATCTGCCCGGGTGCAATGCAAGGCAGCACAACAGAAAGCACTGAGGTAATTAGAAAGGATATTAATATGGATACGGGACAAATCCCAGCCTTGGCTAAGCCTGTGAGACTAAAGTAATGGGCTGCAGCGATGGATTTACATGGATAGAACAACAGAGTTCTATCCGCACTAAACACAGAAATGGGTACAAAGTGCACTCAGTGCCTCCCACAGCCAAGCTGGGCATTAAGGAGCCCATCCCCAGCCCTGTACCCTCCCAGTACACCCCAGTCCCCCACAGCAACAGCTGCACTCAGGCATGAATCCTGCTGGCACAAGCCCGCCCTGATGGCAGAGCCACCTCTGCCAGGTGCTGCCATGACGTAGCCAGGCCTGAATCCTCTCCCTACCACACACAATCTGCCTTGTCCCAGCTGATAACCAGGCCTGACACCCAACAGCGTGGGCACCAGGCAGGCATGGCTGTGGGGCTGGAGCGTGGTGCCCATGCAAAGCACCTGTTGTTTTGTCCTAATGGTGACTTCCCAGAGGTGCCATTTGGGCTCTTTCCCCTCATCTCTGCTCTGTTGTGTGCTACTAGGGGATGCCAAAAAAGGGAATAATTGAGGGGCAGATCAATAAATTATAAAGTCCAAAAAAAAAAAAAAAAAAAAGACATAATGAATTTGGTACAGCACATATTTTTAGATCAAAGATGCCTTTGAAGTGACAAACCCTTAATCCATAAACCACTGAAGCACTTCCTTTCTCTCACAAACTACTTGTTGTCAAATAAAATGGAAGTTAAGGAAATTATCTTTATCTGAAAATGGCCAAAAGAAGCCATCATCTAATGACAGCCTTGTCAAAATGACAATTGGGGAAATTGTTAGGCAGGCGAGGCCTAACGACGGGAGGAATAAGCTTGCTGTTTGCTCTAATCTGGTCAGGCAGGCCCCACACAATTCTGCACAGCTTGCCGTGTGAAACAGCCGAGTCTTTGTCAGTGTGAGCAAGGGCCAGGAGGACTTCTCTTTCATGAATATGTATCACCACCCCTCTATGTCTATAGAGAAAGAACCTTCCAAACACCAAAATAAGAAATAGATAAATAAAGCAAGCCACCATCACCAATAAAAAAAGAACCTTAAAGCAACAAAATCCTAAACTATGGAGTTGTGCCAGGTGAAAACTAATAAGCAAGGAAAACTGATAGTTTGGAAAGGGAGCCAGAAGCATCTTCTTCCCAAAAGTTTTCATCAGCACATGGGGAGGAGGCACTTCAAGTCATCATGGAAGCAAAATGGCCTGTTGGGGTACCTGAAGTCTCTCACTGTGTTTTATATGGGGCACATTTTTGAATGTGCTGCTTTGGGGTCAAAGCCCAGGTCACAGTCACCTATTGGGATGCCACATGTCCTAGGAAGCATACACATGCACAGCACCAAATATGAAGATAAATCCAGGCAAAATAAACACCGTACAGTGCATTAATGCAATAACAGTGGATTCCTCAACACAGAAAACTCAACAGAGGAGGCCCAGTGCTCACAGAAGAATGGATTTCTCAGAGGTATTCAAGACCTTCTACAAATAAAATCCCTTGCGACATCTCAAGACTGACAGTTTGAATTTCTGGTTCCCTTGAAGTTTTGGAGCTTTTTAAACATATGTACCACGTAAAATTAGCATAAAACTGGAGGAGAGTCACATCAAGACTACTGGACTGCCAGTGAAAGCTAATGTATAGACAGAAACTGCCTTTAAAATACGAAATGGCTCAGAAATCTTTACAAGAAATATTGCATCTCTGTAAGACTGATGCTGGCACACATATAAGCCCAAACGTACCATCTAGAGCCACAGAAAGGCAGGCAGGGCAGGGATGCAGTATTGAACCAAGACCATGCTTGTTACAGAAAACCCAAATGAAGTTGTTTTAAGATGCAGTGGGTTTTCTCTCTGCTGGAGAGCAAGGACATTGTTATAAAGCATTCATCAATGTTTGAAAAGTTACTTTCAAATGTTTGTTTTAAACTTCATTTGTAAGACTGCAAACCAGATCTTTATTTACTATAGAGAGATTGTGGTGATACTAAAAACTTCACTTTTTTCTCCAAGCAACAAACGGAATATAAAAGTTTGACTTCCAGCAGAGATATCATGACACAATGCTCAATTTTGAGGGTTTACAATATTATGCAATGTTTGCTGTAGACATTACCATTTCATTAGCATACTCTACTTTACATGAAATCCAGCAATGAATGCTGTCCCTGATCTAAGGCTAATCCTCTTTAAAGAGCTACAGGGTATATTACATGTGGCCACAACCACGGTTGTGCCATGACTGAATCACTTTGAAGCCTATTGAACAGCGTTCCCTTGTGAGACTATACACAAACCCCTAAACCAATGCTCCCTGTGCTGTGAAATTCTATTGTTTTTCATCACCGAGATTTTTTGTAAGGAGCAGTATTGCCCTAGTCCCAAGTGAGGTACAAGGCTGCCTTCACCATCTCTCAATGACAGTTTGTAACTGGAGCACATATGCCTGAGGTAATACAAATACCTATCTCCTAAAAACCACACGACGGCTCACAGGGATGCTCTGTCTCACAGACTGATTTCTGAAATACAGAAGGTTACTATGGCTCACTATTTAAGACTGCCAATATAACTCAGAATGGGAAGGAGATGGAAGATGACAGAGCAGTGCCACAATGCCACACTGATTGACCAGAAACTACAATTACAGCTGACATCAGAGGAAAATGGGTAGTGTTGCATTGTGCCAGTGAACTCCACAACACAAAGACAACATAGGCAGAACAGTTCTGGACAGGATCATGCTTATCTTTAAAGAAAATTAAAGGTGCCATACACCTTCAAGACAAGCTGCATTTTTTACAATTGGGTGTCCTTAAATGCTATAAAGTGTGATAACAGAATAGTATCTTTCTTGCCACACAGTCCAGGATATGGAATCTTTAACATCTATACAGATTCAAAGGAAAAACATGAAACATTGAACTACTGTTCCTGCTATATATCAGCATGGCAATATCAGCAAAAGGCAGTTTATTTTAATGCTTATCTTTAACTCTTCAAAATAACTTTCTATATTAAATCACTGCTTCTAAAGAGAGCTGGAAAGGATGGTTACATTTAGTCTGCATTGTGCATGGTGCCTATCATCTCCACTGAAACAGCATGCAATCAGATAGAGTGAGTAGATCCAGTCTCTGTGGTAAAACCTCAGCCCCAGTGAAGGTAATATTTAAACTCCTTGCTATCAAAATAGTATTTCATCCAAAATCCAAATCCAAAATCCAAATCCAGCAAATCTAGAAGTGTCACTGTATACCCAGGACACAACACCACACCACTCTCGTTGCGAATAAAGAAGAATACATATGTGGCATTTGGGAGGAAGTCCTGAAGCTTTTGCTTTCAGTGAAATCGCTTCACTGGAGTCTAACTCAATTGTCACGGTTTTTATGCACCAACGGATTTGCTTCAGCACAAATGAAAACAGATTACTTAATGCAGAAAAATACATTTTATCATTGTTAGAATCTTATCAATTCCCAGTAGGGTGTTTAAAACAATTGCCACTACACAAAAATGTATTGCAATATCTTTGATCAGAGCTGATGTCTGGCCACTTTGAGAAAGCCCAGCTTTAGGCAGTTTCCACAATTTAGTTCTGATTTAGCAGAAGAAAGAGAAGAGAACATCAGGCTGAAATGCAAGGGTTATAATCAAGAACGAACATACTTTCCTTGGCTGAAATTTTTGTAAGAAACCTGAACTGTTTTTTCAGTTCTTACAGTGAGTCAGGTCTCTTAATGGCCAGAGTTGGTCAGTGAGATTATGAAGACTAAGAATTCGTCACTTGATGGTTATAATGCACCAAGTCTTCTCTTGTTTAGCTCATCGGTGTGAGATTTGATATGAAAGATGGGCTGCCCCTTCCTGACTCTTTATTGCTCTTTATTGCACAAAGGTAAGCCAGAGTGTCATGTTGCGTGCTGCACTACCTACAGCAGCCTAGACGTCTCTTCAG